>NC_141759.1:46350948-46655557 GCF_982258835.1 Parasteatoda tepidariorum
AAAGTTAATTTGTATTTAATAAGTTTCATTTTTTAAGTAAATATTCACAAATCAAAGTTATTAAAATATTGTTGTTTTAATAATTTCTACTTGAATTAGAATTTATAAATCCATAATAATTTTGAGGCAGAGAAGCATAAATTAATTTGCAAAAATTCCTTGCAAATAATTTATAAATGTTATTACTTTTATTAATAATCATTTGCAATCAAAAATCGCCTCTCAAGCATCATGTTTAGTAATAAATTGCATACGAATAAACCGTTATTACTTTTACATTTCAATGTTTTGTGGCAATTTTTGTTTAGTAGTAGAAAGGAATTTTATGGTAATTGTAAATTCTTTCTTTTGTCTTATAGACGTTTAGTGGTTGAAACTGTTTTTCTTAACCGTTTGGAGGACATCGAGAGTAAAGGGTTCAAAATTGCCCAAATTTTTTAAACAAATTTCAAGTTTAATCAGAATTTATGTATCATAATTTTTTGCTTTTTAATCTTTAAATATTGGGAAATGCAAAAGTATTTATAGATTAATCATTAATTCTTAAATTAAATAATTTAAAACTTGTAGTTTAAAGTACTTTTACATCAAATCTTATTGTATATTTCCAAATATTTAGCTAAAAATATAATATTCGATATTTTTTTTATACAAAAAAACAATATGTAAAGTAGTTTTTAATTATTAAATTAAGTACTAAGAAAATATTTCTGGAAATATTTTAGTTCAAATAATTTTTACTGGATTCTAGAGTTTACTTCTCTAAAGTTATTACACTTCCGTATTTCAAGAGTGAAAAATTTGAAATTGTTTGTGAAATTCAGGATTTTAAACTAAGATTTGAAAGTATTCTGCCCAAAGGAAACAACTTACTTTTGTATTCTGTAATTTAAAATTTAATCTTAAAACAACATGGTTATTGACTGAAAATATTTTTCATGAAAGTTTTGAACTTTTCTTGTTTTTAAAATATTGTTTCGAATAAATTTTTTTAATTGAATCTAAGTAATATATATTAGATTATCTAGTATCTTATAAACTGAAATATTTGTATAAGCTATACAATATCATTTTCTTAAGATCTTCCATCTCGCTCCCGTCAAACTTACCGGGTGATATTTCGTCCTTAATTGTCGTGCCCGTGATTTTTTCGGGAAGGTGTGTTCAAAAATAACGCGGCAAAAAGATTAAAGCAATCTATTTCTTTTCCTCGAAATCATGTTTATCTCTCAATCTATTCACCAGATAACAGTGTCAGACTATTTGCCATGAGTTTAGAGATAGCTTATTTTGAAACTAGATGTCAGCACTCATCAAACATGTAAGATAAAAATTAATCCAAAAATTGAAAATGAGAACATATATTGTATATACACTTCGTTTTATATAGTTTTCTTGAATTAAAAAATGGATTCTTTTAGGACCGTTTTCTTCAAAATTATGCTTTCATTAAGGTTAACTGCTTCACAATCACGCGCGTTTAGGCACACAAAGAAAGATGCTTGATAAAACGGCTACAAGTTCACTCTAAAAAAGCGTCGAGATTACTTGTATGAAAAATAAACACTGAGGAACAAACATTTTGTTATATTTATGCAAGTACTTGATCTCCCCTTATTCGGTGTGGGGATTTCATATCGGAAATTAATTTTGTTCTGATAGCTACTATTTTAAAATGGTTTGTTTGTTTCAGTTTATTATTTAGTTTGAAGGTTTATCAAGAACAAAAAGGTTTGTAGACATAGAAATCCACTTATGACACAAAAGCATATGTATAAGAACTTCAAAATACATAAAATACGCAATCTAATGGTACAAAAATAACTGTCAAAATTATCATACCTTCAAAATTACTATAATGTGAAATTAATAATAATTCCTCGTGTCTTTTTTAACTCAGTGAACATCGATAATTTAAATAATTATATATTTTCGTTTTTTTCTGGAATAATTGCATTTAAAACTGCACATGCAAAGCACATTTTAAGGTTTTTTTCAAAAAATTAATTAGCTTTACTTTTATAGCTTGTTGCCAAAACGGTAGGTTTTGGCACCAAATGATAAGTAAACCTTTAGCCACATCGTAGATAGAAAAACTGTTTTTTAGGAATTTGAACCTTTGTGAAATATAACTAGAAATTTCCAAGAAGAAAAAATACTTTTCTCGGAAAAAAAGGGCTAATTTAAGGGCCAATTCACAATAATTCTTGTCCAGAATATTCTTTTAACAGCACTACAAAGAGTCGAGTAAACGCAACTTAACTGAAGAATGAATTAATCCGATTGACCTAATGCTTGATTTAATTAAAAAAATAAGACAAAAAAAGCATAAATGCGTATACTTATAGCAATATCGAGATAAGTCATCGTCCTCTCTGGAAGTGCATCTTATGATTACGATGATTAAAAGATTACATTGATAAATAAGCAAAATATGGTGTTTACCTTTTTTAACAATTCGTTATGCTGATTTCAAATATAAAAACCATTTTTCTCTATCTCGTCAGGTTTTTCAGATATTGTCAAATAATTCTCATTAAGCAATGATGTTTAATTTTCATATAATACTGTTTCAATTTTAATAATCTTAATGGAAAATTTTTTTTAAAAATATTTTATTAACTTTATTTGAATACTATTTAAATTTTATTAGTTTTAAAATAATTCTATTTTAATTTAATTAGTTTCAATGAAATACTATTCAAATTTTATTAAACCCATTTTGACATATACGTCACGGGATTCTTCTGATTTTAAAAAAAGGATTGCGTTCACATGAAGCAAATATTTTTTATTTCTTTCAAAATCAAGTAGTAGCTATCAGAAAAAAATGATAAATTAATTCAGAAAATAACTTTTTTTAAAGTGAGTTATTTTTGTGTCTCGTAAAACAATTCAGGCCTTAATGGAATAATTTAAATAGAATTTAGTTGTACTGACTACAACAAATACACCTTTCATAGACAGACACTTTGAGTTAGTGAATATCTTTGACTACTTTATACTAGACATTTATGCTGTAACACTTTAAACTAGAACCACAGGAAAAAGTTCAGGAGACAAAAGCAGAAAAGAAAGAAGAAAGCAATGAAGCTAGAAAAAAGCAAGGAAAAATAGCTTTGGGAAAAAATACTACTCGTACTTAAATAATTACATCAATTTAATGACAGATTTCATTCAGGTTGTTATAACATGAATTCAATATAATGAGATGTCTATTCAAATGTAAACAGATATTTTTTAAATGATTAATACGCATAGTTTAATTTGAAAGTTACGAAAATGAGCTTATAATGCATATTCAAATTTTTGTAATGCATATTCTAATTTTAAATATATAATACCGTGCCATTATATACTTAACATTGTTATTAGAGATCTCATTAGGTTCTTTTTTCATTAGGTTTCGCATTAGGTTAATTTTTTTATTATTTAAAATATTAAAAAAATTGAAATATCTCATTCTAATGATTTATTCTGTTTTCTCAGCTAATGATTAACTGATAAGTGCTCATTGTAGCAGCGAATGATTCTAATGAAATATAAATGTTTGTAGTCCAAGAAACGTTTGTAGTCTAAGAAACGGTGGATGATAGAGACTAATTGCTTGCATATTTTAAATCAGCACAGTTATATTATTTTATAAAATGCATGGTATGTTAAGGTATCATCATTTTCTAAAAATTATTTTATCAATGCTACTTATAAAAAGTAGTTGTTACTTATAAAAATTAGCATAGTCAAGGACACAAAAGACACTAAAAAAATGCAAGTGAGAAATGCTCTCAGGGAATGCAATCAGAGTAAGAGTAATTTATTCGGCTCTTCTTCATTCCATTTTTGAAATTCTAGAAAAAAATATTGAAGAACATAACTCTCTAAAAGTAAAGCAAGTGGAAAGGTTCTAAAAAATGGAAGTCCTCTATGGAACAAAAACTCTTGGGAAAAAACTACTTTCAAGTTCCTTTCGCAGGATTATTTATTGGTTTCCGATGTCAACATTTTGTCTGCTATTCATTTTCGTTATAGTTGATGTTGATTGATAGTTTATCTCTTTTTCGAATATAGCAATGATCCGATTAAAAGGACTCCAGATGAAAAAAGCTTACTAAAATCTTGATCAGTATTCAATAGATATAGATATTTTGCAAAATAATTCCGGATCAAATTACAATTAAAAGTAAATAAAGTAGTAAATAAAGTACCCGTAAAATCCATTTCTACCGTAAAATTTTATAACCTAATTTTTACTGTTGTATTTATTTAATTACAGTAATTCCGTGTTTTTGTAGTGAATATCGTTGTAAAAGTTTTGATAAATCAGATTTTCGTTCCGTAAAAGTTTACGGAGAAATTAAATTTTTCTGTTAAAATTACTGACCTTCGTGTGCCGGTATATTTTACCGTAATTAGATCTTGAAAATGTTTGCCATGTAAAAAACTTGTCTCCCTAACAATGATCAAACGTCAAGGTTAGTGAAAGCTTATAAGAACTTAAAATCATTAAAAATAATTTTATTTATATAATTTTATTAGAATGAATTCGCGCTCCACTAATAAAATCCCATAAAGTTAATTCTTAAACAAACTAGTTTTATACTTAATTTTTTATTCTTCTCAATCCCTCTGTGTTCAAACTTTGAAAGCTTCTTTTTTTATCTCTTTAAAATAAACTTGAGACTCACAATATAAAGTGGTTTTTTCAGATCCATTTTTACAGCAAGTCTAAGTTTTATGGAAGAGTACATTTCACAACACGTATGTGTGCCATACATAATGCACGCAAAAATAATGAATTTACATTTTAAAATGTTCAGTTTAGAAGATAATGCAGATTTTACCTCAATATTTTTTTATCAAAACTAACCTTCAACCTTCGGTCAATAATATTAAGACAATCATAATGGCAATTAAGATTGCCTTAAGCTTAAAGGCAATCGTAATGGATTCGAAGCAAACTTGATGGTTAAAGGGGGTTAAGTTAAAAATCAGACAATGTTAAATGCACACATTCTTAGACTACATTCACTTAAATTAGGGTAGTAGTAATCAGATACGAATCTGATACGATAATAATTATATGAAGAATAAGAATTGAAAGAAAATGCTATGCTATAGCATAACATACGCAACAGAGGAAATTTTATTTCCTTCCTATCATGATTATCTATGATTGAATGATTATCTATGATTCCTATCATGATTATCTATGATCCCTATGATGATTATCTATGATTCCTACCATGATTACCTATGAATTATTTATCCTTTGACATATAATAAGGATCTGGCATAGCTGCCAACAACTGTGGATCGTCCGTGGTATTTCACTTTTTTAAATAAAGTGGTAAAAAATCTTATAAAGTTATTTTTAATTCTCGGATTTATGAATTTAATTTAATATGATTTTGACTACCTTTAAATGGATATAGATTAATTTTATGTACATAAGAGCAAGTTATAGAAGCGAGAATAAGTGTAACGAGTGAAAAGTTTTGATTTGAAAAAGTAACGTGTAAACACTACTAGTGAAAGTAGAAGTATGTATTAAATTAACGATTTCAGAGTAAATTTTATGGAAATTAAAAATTAAAAGTCACCTTAAATTTCATTTAAAAAAAAGAAAAAAAAATTCTTAATTTAAAGTGCAATTAATTTAATTTTAAATGCACAAAAATTAAAATGGAGGAAAATATTTAAAAATACGAAGAAATGGTTAACTTTGAAAATATCCCGACACTAAAAAAGAAATAAGAAATTAATTTTTGCATTTAAAAAGAAGTTTGAAATTATGTGAGTTTTAAAAAACTACCATTTCCTTAGAAATTTTGTTTTTACATCCGGAATTTGTAGTAAGATATTAATTTGTGGAGCAAATTCAAAAACGTTATAATTTTTGTTTAAAGAAATAAGTAAAGTATTAAAAAAAATTGAATTCATATTTAGGTAACCCGTTAAAAATCATTAAATTAAAAATTATTTTTCGTTTCTATGAAAGTTAAAAAAATATTTTTGAGTCATAAATAATGACAATTTTTCAATTTGCTGTTAGATTTTTACTAATTGAGCACCAAAGTTTTATTTTTAAATTTGTTCACACATGGTGAACTACGTAAATGTTTATATTGTAAATTTAGAAAAATTGGAAAAAATAATTTTAAAAGCAGTATAAATTATTTGTTTTATTTATTAATAAAATAATTTTAAAAAAAAATCAGACTTTTACAAACTTAATACTTTTACTTTAGTTACAAGTAGCGAAAGTAAAAGTATTGCCATGATCAGATATCGTATCTGGTAGCAGCAATTTACCTGAAACTTATTTTTTGTAATTGTATATTGTTATTTAATATTAATCTTACTAATGGACAAAAACATTTTACTAAGTAAAGAAATTCTACTTTTGCATCATAAATTTTTTACACTACTTCCAATAACACCAGCCGATATTCAAAAATAATCCGCTGAATTATTTTTGAGGAATGAAAAGTTAAAAATATTTCCACTTTAAAATTTCGAAATACACAAAAAAAAGTCAAATTAACATAGATTCAAACTTTCCACTTCTGCCCTGACAAAACTATTCGGAATATCTTTTACGAATTGCTGTTACCACAATATTTTAAAGGACAAGAATTCAAATACGGCTAAAAAAGATGCCCTTATTTCAAAAACAACACATTTTTGTGTCTGATTTCGTAACTTTTAACATTTCCAGTGCAAATTAATTAGAATGTTATAAAATCACATCTCAGAATGGTAAAACTTGACTATGAAATGAAAAGTCTTATAGCTTCTTTTTTTTATTTTGCACACTGTACATTCAAACTAGCAATGCAAATTCGAGTAAGGATGGAATAAAAATTTTCTTTGTTGCTTACATTATGCTATAATGTTTCCTTTTCTTCTTTTTCAATTCTTTTACGTATCGTATCGTTTAAAAGAAAAATGGTTGAGCTAGAGTTTTTATTAGTTCTAAGTGTGAAGTTGAAAATAGAAGCTACATCAATTTCGCTTGGTACATAAGTTGCTAGATATAAAATCTAAACTACTGTTTTGATTACTTGGATATATACTTCAAGAAATATTATATGAGACATTTTCTTTGCTCTCCTATCTAACTCCGTTTTATGTTTGTTTACACAAGAAGTAATTTAATAACAAAGTGGAAAGTAGAGAAAATGAAAGACTGGTGTTGGTACTTATATTTTGCTTCAGGTTCAAGCTTTGAGTCTGTAATACTTTATTCATTGTGCTTCTAGTAAAAAAGCAACAACTAATACGTGTATTTTTAGACAAGGAAAATATAAATGTCGTTCATAAAATATTTTTAAAAGCTCTCATGTTTTGTAAAAAAGTATTACTTTATATGTGGAAACCTTCCAAAAACTATGACATTAATTTTTTAAGAGAATGTTTAAAGAACAGTTCGTTTTGTTCTGTGTGTTTATAGTTAATACTTTTAGGGGGAAAACGTGACTGAAAAAGTAAATGGGAAATATAGTTCAAAAATGTTATATCATAAGAAATATCAACATATATCAATAAGCAAAAAATTGTTAAATAGGGATATTTTTTTCAACGTATTTAAGAATGATGACATTAGTTTTTTTTTGTTGTAACAAAAAAAAAAAACAGGTAGGTTGTGTGGGGATTTAATTTTAGACTATGTCAACCTTTATCTATCAAAAGCAGACGTGCCAACTTTTAATCCCTTCCATTATCATTTCTCCCAGTGGTATTAAAACTTCAATTTTAAGCAAACAAATACGTTGTATTTGAAAAAAAATGAAGTTGGCAACCATGATAGTAACGCATATTAATATATAAGCTTAATTTTTGTAAGAATAGTGGTGATCAAAATCATTTAAAAATTAAATTTATAAAAGAAAAAATAGTATATATTTACTACCACTTTAAATATGAAAATAAAATCTCCCCGCAAAATGCGGGAGAGTTGGCAGGTATGCAAATGGTACCTCAAGATAGAATCAAGTTAACATGTGTTATATACTAGTCATTCGGTATTTAATATTTGTAGCGGTAGTTACCATTACTCCCCTTCCACGATTTTATCTGTGATAGAATTCGATGAACGATTACCACTAGTTGATTCAGGCTGTTATTATATTTAGATCAATTTTGCTCATTATATTTTTTCTTATTTTCCTTCATTTTTTTTTCTGCATTGTTTATTTTCCGGGAGACTTAATTTACTTCACCGAATCTTTCTTTTTTCTATGAGCAGTTAATACTAAGTAAATCAACTGTTTAGTGTGGACCATCCATCATGTCACCATGGAAGGGATTTATAAATCGAGCCTCATCTATCTGTTAACCTTCATCTATCAAAATGTACCTCAATATGGAATCAAGTAAACCTGTCTTATATACTAGTTATTCGGTATTTAATATTTATAGTGGTAGTTACGCCACAGTTGATTCAATACAGTGTTTAAAAACTTGAAAGTGCGCTAAATCACATCATTAGAATTGAGAAATGCATTTCAACCTATGTCTAGGAATATTATCATTGTCCGCAAGTGGCGCCAGCTCACTATGAGCTGGTTGTTCATGACCATTTTAAAGAATACTTTTATACATCTAATTATCGTAATTTTATAATCATTATATATTTTCTAGTAAAGTTAACTTTATATCCGGCGATGAACAGCTAGCACATTTTTGATTTTTCAGCTGACAATATTCATCTCCATTATTCTGTAAATGAGGCCTAATTCAAAAAGCAGAGAATTCCTGGATTTTACGAACTGACCTTTGTATGGGAAATTGTGTTGCAAGTACCCCACACTAACGATACATGGAGGAAAAAGATACTTAAACTTCTACAGTTTGCCTGATAGTAAGGTGATAAGGTGATAGTAAGGTGATAAGGTGATTTCTCTGCCTATCACTCCAGTGATAGGCAGAGCGTGGGGTACTCCCATGCTCTGCCTATCACTGGAGATATTTTATAACAGCACTGCAGTCAGTGCAAAGCAGAATTCGATTCAGCTAGTTCACTTCCTGGTAAAACCTGGTTCATTTCTTTCGAAAGTGAGTGCTCAATCCCCTGTTTAAGAAATATTGCTCAAATTTCTATTATAATCGGTCTATAGTTTGTAGCAAGCATAGTTTTTTTTTATTCTGAGGAGTCTACAGTTTAGTGCCAATCGTGGCATGCACGACTGGATAATCGCCAAATCATTAACTTACATTAATCAGCTAATTCAGTACGTATATTAATAAAATTTTCAACAGTAATTACTAGAAAAAGTGAAACTAATTCAAAACAATAAAGTACCGTTCCAAATGAGCATGAACATCCAATTTATGACCAGGAGGTAACCTTAATGACTTATTGGGCGAACTAAGAAACACAAGATAAAGCTTTATGTCATATTATTCCAAATTGAGGTTGTTAAAATTTTAGTTCGTAAATCTAAGCCTAAATATAAGTAAGTTTCTCTTAGCGTTACATTAAATATATGTTAGAATTGAAGCAAAAGCAAAAATAAATCTGTCAAATTAGTCATGCCCACGTTTAAGTTACAGTTGTTTATTTATTTACATTCTGATTCTAGGTGAATGCATTAAATTAAATTCTTCCCAAAGGAATTAAATAATAACTTTAATAAAGTTAAATAACCTTCAATATATTTAAATTCTTCTCAATCAAGAATTAGGTCATCTTAAAGAACATTGTAACGCCTTACATTTCAATTTTTCTTCAAAAAATGAGTTTTTTCTTTTTTTGAAATGGTACAAGTAATTCTGTTCTAAACATTACTTAGTAAGTTTAACAAAAAGTTTTATTTCTAAATAAACATTTGTTGAATTACTTTATTAATGTTTTTGTCAGATCGAGTTTAAAGCTAACTTAAGATGCAAATATATGGTAGTTATGATGAAAAAGTTCCATTTCACTGTTTTAACGTTTATTGAAGGCAAAAATTGATTGTAACGCCTTACATTTCAATTTTTCTTCAAAAAATGAGTTTTTTCTTTTTTTGAAATGGTACAAGTAATTCTGTTCTAAACATTACTTAGTAAGTTTAACAAAAAGTTTTATTTCTAAATAAACATTTGTTGAATTGCTTTATTAATGTTTTTGTCAGATCGAGTTTAAAGCTAACTTAAGATGCAAATATATGGTAGTTATGATGAAAAAGTTTCATTTCACTGTTTTAACGTTTATTGAAGGCAAAAATTACCTGATAAAAATATTGTTTCAGCCATGAATCAAAAATGCATCAAAAAATATTAATCTAATGTTTTCTTATCAACCATCATAATCAACATATGGATACTGGAATTAAAAATCAATACAATCAATATCCTTAACTTTCTATAATTGATCAGTTATTTAAATAAGGAATTTGTGTTAGAACAAAAAATAATATAGTCATTCAAAAAAAGGTCATAGACATTTTGAATTTTTTACCGTCTAATAAATAAATTTAGAATCCTTATAAAAATAATTATCACTTTGTACTCATTATTTTTCTTTACACCAAATAAAATATTATGGAAATCTTTTCAAATAAAATTCAATTTCGAAAACAATTTTGAAATCAATCAAGGAATCGGATGCTGTTGAATCGTAAGACTGAGATTCTGTCGATTGATTTGTGGATAAAGGGATTTAAAAGAACGGAAATTTCAATTCCTTTACATAAACTCACATATATTGGAATTTTAGCAATAACCTCTGGCGTAAAAACTGATGTAGCTTTGTTAGATTCAATTTTTTCTTAACTTAATTTCTTATGAAAAAAGGAAAATAATATTAATAAGTCACACTAAGGATTACTGAATAGTTAAAAACAAAAGATAGAAAGTTGTCACTATTGATATTCTATCTTTTGGAACTATTTTTAATCAGATTAAAAGGTTTTGGAAAAAAAGCGATTTTTCTAAACATTTTTTAGAAAAATGTTACATTTTAGAATATGTGATATTTTTTATAATACTGAACATTACATTCGTAATATATTTGGAAAGCAGTCTATATAAGTATTCATACAATATGTTTTATACGATTAACGTGCTTTTTAGCTATAGTTCATTGTAAATAAACATATTTTCTAAGCGTAAGATCTTATTTTCTTCTAACATTAACGAAACATAATAAATCGGATTTAATTTAAAGATATGGAATGAATTTACTTTTTATTTTTAACACAATAAACAACTTATTTTTGCTAACAATTAAGCTCTGTTTCATAATAAACAAAACTCAATTTTTCATGTCATCATCTTGAAATTTAATTTCTTTTTTCTTAAATGAATTTCAGTTTTCAAATTTGTTAAATTTTAAAATTTTTCATCCAACTAATGAATTATTAAGTGTGTTTTATTCAGGATTTCAATAAAAAAAGTTAGCATTTTACATTTGTTTAAATCAATCTACAGCTCTTTATAGTTATAAAAATATAACGATATACTTTCAGTTCTTGATCAGGCCGTGACATTTTTTAAATATTATCAAGTAAGGCAAACAAAAAAAGTAATTCGTTATATCAACAATGCGTGTTAGCTACATTTACTTTCCACACAAGCTGGTAAAAAACTTCAATCTAACGCTATGTAAACTTTAGGTTGCCACTGGAAATCGAATCACAACCTTACGCACTATTAGCTCAAAGCCTTAATCACAGAGCCTATGCAACTTCTTAATTAATTACAATTATTAATGGCGGAACAGTGGTGGCCTCCTAATGAGGTGACCAGGGTTCAAATCCCAGCAATGGCTGGTCAATGCGAATTCCGTACCCGTCTTGCACAGTCCACAGTTCTGACGTAAAATATCCTGGTAGATTTGCCATGTGTTAGAGTTCGCTTGTAGTCAAACTAACCGTGAAGGTCATCGGGGTTTTGACCACCATATAACGCTGATGCGGGTTAGTTCCAGCAAAAAAAAGGTCACTATTAATGCAAATTTCTTTCAATGTTTGATACTGGAGTTCCCTTGTCTTCTGTTTTAGTTACGACATCTTAAGGCTGCGGAACTGAACATTGGCAGAATAAAATAAATAAGGCGTATTTAGAAACTAGAACTATAAAAATAAGTATTCATGTGGAAGAATTTTTAAACAATATTTACCAGCATTAATACGATACTGAATTATCTTTTACAGATATTTTTTTCCATAGATATCGATATTTAGATTTTTTTATCATTTTGTTCAAAAAACCTTAGATTTTTATCGTCATGTTATGAGATAAATTAATAAATGCTGTGATGTTATCCTCGATCAATGTTTTCTTTCTAAATAATTCTGCGACGTTATACCAGCTAATAACTAAAAGTAGTTGTTTTATTAATCCCATATAACCTAACCAAGGTTTTATGTCTCGCTCTTTCGTTTATTTGTATTTATGAATTACGCAGCAGGAGTTTAAGTGCTAAAAAAGTTTTATTGATTTCATAAAAATATTGAAGATGGAGAAATGATATGAAAATAAATAAGGAGTAATAAGAATTGAAAAATAAAGTTAAATAAAGAAACGAACATTTTCCAATGAACAAATACGCGAAAAGGAGGAATGATTTTGGCAGCTCATTTACCAAGGCCACTCAGAGTTTACAAATAAAATTTGGTTTCCATATACTAGTTTCTCTTATACTAACACTAACGAAGCTAAA
This sequence comes from Parasteatoda tepidariorum, assembly GCF_982258835.1. Classification (NCBI taxonomy): domain Eukaryota; kingdom Metazoa; phylum Arthropoda; class Arachnida; order Araneae; family Theridiidae; genus Parasteatoda; species Parasteatoda tepidariorum. The sequence goes on from NC_141759.1 coordinate 46,363,598, forward strand.
AATATATACTTATATATTTTTAGTTTCTCAGAAGACCCTTATGCTTTTTGAGTAAAGGTTTCACTGAAGAAATTCTTCGAATTTTCAATTCCTGTTTCTCAGAAAAGTCTATTTGCAAAAGTTTTAAGGAAATAGGAAGAATTTCAACGAATCGAGATTATTTGTAAACAATTCAAGTGAAAATGCATGAAAAGTTTATTTATGCTCTGCATAAGAGGAAATAAGTTACTACTCACAACTGCATTGTAATTTCAAAATTATTGTTTTAATTTAGTAACAAACAAAAAAGTCAGATACTTATTTTTCAATCATAAATGAAATTCACAAAACTGTAATCTTGTTTCCATAAAATATGATCAGTTGGTTGAATAAAATCATTAAATCATTGAATAAAAAATGATCAGTTTGTTGTTGGAGATGCACCATCTCTTCCATAACAAGATTATGTGTGCAGTATGCGGTATATACACCGTAGAGCCATTACATTATGATCACCCTGCTGATAACTTGTAGGACCACCTTTAACCCTCAAAACTGCTAGCACCCGCCGTGCCATTGATTCCACAAGGTGCTGATAGGTAGTTTGAAGTATCTTGTACCAAGAGCTCACCAACTGGTCCTGCAAATCCTTCACATTGAGAGGGGGTAGCGTGGTAGCACGAATTTGGTTTTCCAAGTAGTACCACAAATGCTCTATTGGATTAAGCTCAGGAGAATTTGGGGGCCAAGACATGACTTGAAAGTCAATGGAATGTTCCTCGACGATTCGACCTTTATGACATGGTGCATTATCCTGTTGGTAAACACCATCCTAAGCAGGAAGAACTGTTGCCATGAATGAATGAACCTGGTTTGCAACTATGTTCAAGTAGCTTACAGACGTCAGGGACTGTTCTATGAGGATTATGGGTCCTAATGTGCCCCATGAAAACATTGTTCCTGGGCGAGAAACCTCGAAAACCTGGGCGAGCCCATTGTTATAGATGGAGGGTGGTCATAATGTAATGGCTCTTTGGTGTATAAAGCAGAATGTTTGTACGTATGTAGTATGCTTTTACAAATCCTCACTTTTGAACTAATCCGCTCCAAAGTAGGTGTACAGAGCTGAAAGTAAAAAATGGACCACCCGAATAACTTTTAATATAATGATCAGATTTTCCCGTTCATGAACTTAATCATAACAGTTCAAGGCATTGACGTCAAGTATGCTAATTAATTTGCCCAGGTAATATATTAAGTTAAGAAATCATACACAAAAGCGCAATTTCTCTGAATAAACATACCTTTTTTTCGACATATTCAAATTTCTGACCTTCAAAATATGGGGAGTAGCAGCAATCTGGAAAATAAGGTTCCCACAGTTAAGTAGGGATAGCAATCCAAGGTCTGGACCCCTTAATGTTAATTTTATTTTATTTTAAGTACTTCGCCATATATCGAGAATCTTCTAAGAGAACTGATTTTGAAATTCGTTTATCCAATGATAATTCATGAAACACAACTTTTAGTAAATATTTATTATTTTTCCTTATTTCATTTAATAATAGTCAAAAATGGTCGAGAAATCAAATTTTAAAGACAATTGAACTCCTGGATCAAGTATTGGGCGAAATTTGCCTTTATGGAGGCCTTTTCGATGGAACTAACCTGCATTTCCATTACATGGAGAGGAAAACCATGAAAACCGCCCACTGTTAGTCTAGCGTCAAGAGGACTCTAACCTATGAACCGTCTATCATTGATGATATTTTATGCCATTACTGTTAGCCAGGTACGGTATTCGTAACGACTAGCTATTGCTGGTGTTCGAACCCGGTTCAACTCATTGGAAGGGGAACGCTCTATCCCCTGAGCCACCACGGCTCATTTACGTTAGATGACAGAACCTCGATCTAACCAATAAAGTACGTGAAAATCTCAAATATAGATTACAATTATTCAGTTACGTCATTTTTAATTCTGTGCACTGTATCTCTCTTAGGTGTTTATGTGTTAGATAGGAATATGAATATCTTAGAGGTACCCACCATATAGATATAAGAATATCGTAGCCATTGAAATTTCAATAATACCATTATAGTACATTATAGTTCAATCAGCTGAAAAACAAATGTCATTTCAGTTTTTGTTTTCCGTTTCACCGATTATCCTACGCTAACGAAAGACATAAATATAAATATTCATTGAATATTTTATAATAAGTCGTTTTTGTTACTTATAATCTTATATTTAGCGAAAAATTTAAGCTCTCAGTCGTGTCTTTTTTTTTATAAATAAAATGGGAAATATAAAGTAAATTTTTAAAAAAAAATATCTTACGCCCTTCGAAGGAATAACAAATAAAAGAATTATATTTATAATTTTTTTTCAAACTTTTCAAAGAGACTCTTTATCTTCTAAAGAAATAAGAACTAAAAGCTGAAAAGAGCTTAACAGGATAGAATTGTTATTTTAATTTCATTTTTCTCTCTGAAATGATAACTTCTTAGAGTTTCTTATGGATTAATAAAATGTTTGACTGCTTTCTCTCTTTTTAGGTTATTGTTTGTTTAAAAAAAGAAAAAAACATTTTCGTAATCTCATTCACAATAAAAGAAATTTTTATTTTTATTAAAGCATTATCTTTGAATTTTATTTAAAATTGAGCGTAAATGCAACATGTAAAAATTTAAAAGTAGATATTTAATTTGGAAGGGTTTAACTAAATATTTATTTTCAGAAAATAACAAATATAAATACAATATAACGTTCAAAACAAATTATTTCATTTAAAATTTATTACATTGAAATTGGTGAATAAAAATGTAGTAGTTTTATTCAGTTAAAATTAAAGGATGAGACAGAGATTTATTGCTTTGTATTATTGCTTTATTTGATTGCTTCACTAAGTTAAGTAATTCAGTGTTTCAAATAAAGATTTATTCAGTATTTTAATGATTTATATAATGAATTATTGATTTCATTTCTAAATTCATTTTATAACTCAGTTATTTAATGGCTGATTTTAGGGCTCAGTGTGCGGCATGTTGTAAAATTAATTTAGAAAAATACATGAGATTCTACAGGAAATAATTTATATGAAGTACCTAGTGGAAACTACAGAGAAAAAAATTTTTAATTTATGCAAAAATTCAAAAACATATGAGGAAAATAAACTAACTAAAAAGTTTATTTAATTACAGTAGCCCTTACTGGTGACCCATGCAAAGAGAAAAAATTCTGGTAAAATTACCGCACTCTATAGTAATAATATTTTTAACAAAAACAACCAGTTTAATAAACACTCAAATATACGGTATTTAAATAATTCATTTGGCAATTGCTCTGTTCATATGATAACTGCTTATCCGAAATTCTGGTTTTCAAAATTACAGTTCTTATTACCACACATTAAATACAAAAAACACAACTCAAAATTAAATTTAAATTAGTAAATTGTTTTTATGCCCCGCGGAAAAGTATACTAATAAAATTACAGCACTTTACCACATTTATTACATTTATAAATTTTATTGAATATTATAAAACCATATTGTTTCGGTAAATTTACCAAAATCATTACATAAGCTCTTCGGTGAAAATTACCAACCTTCGTGTTGTTCTTACAGAAGCAGATAAACGAAACATTTACCGTATTCTGATTGTTTTAATCATTATATATATCTAAGTGCTGTGGAAAGGTAGGTCACGTGAATAAATATGAAACCACTAAAAATTAATAAGAGATACGCACAAAAAGAACGCATTCAATACATTCACATACCTTCCAACTTTTAATCCCTTCCATTATTATTTTTCCTAGTGGTATTAAATGGAATTAATACTTCAGTTTTAAGCAAACAAATGCGTTGTATTTGAAAAAACTTCAGTTGACAACCATGATAGTAACGCATAATATTATATGTGCTTAATTTTTGTAAGAATAGTGGTGAACAAAATCATTTTAAAATTAAGTTTATAAAAGAAAAAAATAGTATATATTTACTACCACTTTAAATATGAAAACAAAATCTTCCGGAAAATCCGGAAGAGTTGGCAGGTATGCATTTAAGAGCTCAAGACTCGTTATCAAGGGCTGGAACCCAGAAGCATAGAAAAAATTTAGGCTTTTTTACAGAAGGTAATTTATCTTGTAATAATATAACTTAGTCATGAATCGAATGAAATAAATATTATTAAAGTAAATAAACTCAATTAATACCTATAAAGTAACTTTGTCCTAATTTTGTTTTAATGTACGAACTGTAAAGTTAAAAAATTTGAATATAAATTTAACTAAATAGTTATGTGCAATATGAGAATTTTGTTCTTACGTAAACTTTAAAGAATATAGTATGTAAACTAATTAATTTAGTTTAATTTATTTTTTATGCAATTTATAAATTACACATGGATTCAAATCCGCTTAATTTGTTTTTACTAAACTTATGAATACTTTTTAAAAGAGAAGAAAATAAGTAAGACTACTGATACGATCAATTATGGTAAAAGTAAAATCTATTGAAGCCGTTAAAATTGGTTTTAAATTAATCTTCGATTGAAAACTAATTTATGCACAATTATTAAAAGCAATAGACGTATTAAATATTATCTTATTTACAAAGTAAGCCCTGTTTCAAGTCACCGCCTTTTAAATTTATTTTTAAAAAAAACTCGTAAGAAAGTTTAGTGTCAAAAACATTTTGATTTTCAACACTCTCAATCGGTTTTTATCATCCTCACATATTGATTGTTTTTTATCACCTCGTACGTCATGCTCACATATTTATACGCAAACTAATCATTAAAAAAATCAGCAATTTTTTCAAACTTACTAATGAATGCATTTATTACATTTCAATTTTATAAATATTTCTATACTTTTGAAAAATTGTTTCTAACGACATTGTGATATATATATATTTTTCTAACGATATATATATATATATATATATATATATATATATATATATATATATATATATATAAGTTCAAAATAAAGAATAAAACAAAGAAAAATTATAGACATATGGAAAAAAAAAGGGGGGGAATAATAAGTAAAAAATAACAAACTACAGTTATATATATATATATATATATATATATATATATATATATATATATATATATATATATATATATATATATATATATATATATATATATATATATATATATATATATATATATATATATATATATATATATATATATATATATATATATATATATATATATATATATATATATATATATGAAAAATATATGAAATTTTATTTAAAAAAACGGAAAAAAAGCCGAATAAAAGAGATATAATCTTTTCTTCAGCCCACACGATTATATCCGCATCTTATGCTGAACTTTTAAATACGGAATTAAAAAATAGTAAAAATTTTGAACTTAATAATTTCAGTAATAATATTGTCATTAAAAAAATTTTAGATTTTTACAAGAGATTAAAAATTAAAATTAGCAATATACAATTTCCTTACTTAATTATCAGTCCTAAATTTCATAAAATTCCAGTAAAATTTAGAGCTATCACATGTGGGTCTAATACTTATTTAACTAATTAACTAAACCTGGCACCATTTTCTCTAACCACTTAAATAAGATTATTAACTATATTACTAAAGAAGGTTTCTCTTGGATTATCACTAATAATCAACCGATTTTAGATTTCATTAAACATAATAAAATTAATTCTTTTGCGACTTTTGATTTCCAGGATCTTTCCAATAGCATTCCCCTTTCTAAACTAAAAGATGTCCTTTTGAATTATTACTATGATTTGAAAAATATCCTTTGTTGCGATTTTGATTATTGGGAAATTCTGATTAATTTTTGTCTTTTTAGTAATTATCTTTACAATGGAAAGGACATTTTTCTTCAAATTAAGGGAATACCACAAGGACCTAATTATTCATCTCTCTTAGCTAACTTATTTTTGCATTATTATGAAAAAAATTATACTCTTAGTATTAAATTTGTTTTTAGATATATTGATGACTTAATTATCTTTAATCTCCAAGATTTTACTATTTTATTGAGTGATATATACCCTGAGGAATTAATCTTACTTCGTAATCATGATGATAATATTAATTTCAATTTTTTGGATTTAGGTATTATGGAAGTTGAAAATATCTGCTATGTTGATTTATACGATAGAAGAAATGATTTTAATTTTAATATTAATAAACTAGTTACTTGGAATTCTAATGTTTCTGGAAGCATCTATTTAAATACCACTTTTAATGAAATGAACAGAATTAAAAGAATATGTAGTAATATTTATTTATCCAAAAAACAAATCGATAAACTCTTTCAAAATTTGATAAAAAACAATGGATACCCAACTGAAGTAATAAAATTTTATATAAAATCATTGAATTAATCGTATATTATTGTGGATATATTTACTAAACATTTTTTTTTTTGTTAATTTTTATGATTTTTTCATGTGAAAATCCATTTCAGGTAATTCCATTGCCAAAATTATTTACTAAATAATTTCTTTGTTAATTTGTATAATTTTTCCATGTGCAAATCCATTTCGGTCAAATCCGTGGTTAGAATTATTAACTAAAAATTCCTTTACTAAATTATTTCCTTTGTTAATCTATACAGTTTTTCCATGTGCAAATCCATTTCGGGCAAATCCGTGGGTAAAATTGTTTGCTAAAAATTTCTTTATTAATTTATACAATTTTTCCACGTGCAAATTCATTTCGGGCAAATCCGTGGCTAATATTATCTACTAAAATTTTTTTCTTTGTTAATTTTTCCATGTGCAAATCCATTGCGGACAAATCCGTGTTCAAATTATCTATTAAAATTTTTTTTTGTTGATAATTTAAATAATTTTACTATGTGCTAATCCATATCGTGCAAATCCGCGGCTAAAATTATTTGCAAAACAGGCTATTTATGTTTCGCTTTTCCATTTTATATTTTTTCTTAAATAAACATCTATCTTCTAAAACTATTTATGATCAATTTTTAAAATTATCCAGTATAATATTACCTTGCGCACATCTATTTCGGGCCCATCCTTGGTAACTAACAAATCAAATCTCAGAATAACAAATCACTTCAGCAGTGCAGTAAGAACGACACTTTAAAACCCTCTTGTTACACTCAATTTGCGCTTTTGTTTTCATCTTTTGTTTTCATATTTTGTAATCTGGCAATCCTTCTGCGAAAACATTTTTAAATCATTCTTGAAAAATATTTCGTCCATGTAAGTTGATCTGATTTTGCTACTCGCTTTATAGCCCCTTTTTAGTGTTTTTTCTTCTTATTTCATTTTATGTTCTGTTTTTACATGTTATTTTTACTTATTTTTACTTTTTGTGATCTATTTTATTTATTGTTATTTTTGTTAAAAAAAATTTTTGAGTGCTCCTCACACTATTGTATTAATATATTTTGCTTTGGCTTTATTGATACAATATCAGAAAGCACTCTGTTTTGCGGATATAATCGTGTGGGCTGAAGAAAAGATTATATCTTTTTTTCCGGCTTTTTTTTCCAGCTTTTTAAATAAAATTTCATTCATTTTTTATATATATACATATATATATATATATATATATATATATATATATATATATATATATATATATATATATATATATATATATATATATATATATATATATATATAATATATATATATATATATATATATATATATATATATATATAATATATATATATATACATATATATATATATATATATGTATATATATATATATATATATATATATATATATATATATATATATATATATATATATATATATATATATATGTATACATATTGCGCATCACCTACGTACGTACCAGTCTCTTTTTAAGCCTCTTATTACTAGCTCCCCTACTTCAAGTCAGTCTTTTTGCCACCCATCCATTTGTTTATGCTTTGCATTGATCTTGCTGCCTGAATCTTAACCAAAAGTCACGGTCTTAATCTTTTTACATTTTCTGCCGGGTGCCCAAGTAAGCGTGATGTTAGTAGGACTATCCATCTTTAAACTAAGGACATTATATCCAGCCCGCCTCAAATATTGTGCATTAACTCTTCATTAATTTTGGGGAAAACATACTGTTTCAAAACAAATATTATATCTATTACATATTTAAACTATAAATTTCGTTATTTGTTTAAATTACAGTTATTTTGAAAGAGTTCTTTTATAATCAATATTAATATTGCCTGATAATCTGTTTCTGTAAAAATATTTACTTAATAATACACTATATGTATTAGAGAAACAAAACAAATATAATATATTTCAACCTATTAAAAGCTAAAGTAGTGGTGCCATACGTTATAAATAAAAATGAAATTTTTTTATCAAACACATATATTAACATATTGCGTATTAACCTCATCTTGAAATGTTTAATAGTCTAAATAATTTTCATCTTAATAGTATTAAACAAACGTTTAACACTACTTAAATAAACTGGACACAAATTATACATAATCACATTTAAGTACCAAATAAATAAAGGAATCTTACTCTTTGTAATTTTCGTTCATAATACATTATATCTGTCAAAAATAATAATAATATCTAACTCCATTAAATACTAACGTCACTGTACGGGACGTTTCCGAAGAATTGCTTCATCTTTTAAATATGACCAATAGCATATTGCGCATTAACCACTTATTTATTTTAGACACAACATATTGCTTTGAAAATAATCTTATTTATAGTATTTTTCACAACTTTAAATTAGATGCTTAATAGTAGAATTATTATTATTGTTAGAATGTTCTGAAAAAAAAATTGCATAATTACATTCATATGCTAAATAAATAAATAAAATCCAGTACACTGAAATATTTACCTGAAAATATACTACTTCTGCTAAAAATAATAAGTGAACACAATATATCTTACCCCATTAAACGCTGACGTGATGGCGCGGGACGTTTTCTTTTAACTAGCACGTCCCGAAACAAACTATCACAAAACCGAAAACTCCCTGTTTTCCCTTTTCAACTTAACTGTGACCGTCCGCCACTCTCTAACATGTTGATCCCGCCACCACTGTTTCTGACTTTCCTATCTGAGATGCGGAAGGTGGGGATGTCCTCTGATCATCACCATCCACCACGCATGCGCAGACAGGTTAGGGCACCCCTCTTTCACATCTCCGCAACTGAAACGACCGGCTGGGGGGACATTGTATGATGGGATATTTTTTTAAAAGGGGGTATGTTGTATTTTTGTTTGTTTTCCTTATTTCGATACTACCGAAGAAAGGCATAGCCAAGGAGGGGCAGTTGGATAACGAACTCGGGGGTGTTATTTATATCCCCATCCGTTCCGGTACTGCACCTTCTCTACAGCGTATCCCCCCTTCCTTGGCCAAATCCCTTTGTCCTTAATATTTTTATCTTTTGGTTGCAGATTTTTTATATTATGGCCGTTGATGTGCTTTTTTTCCCCTTGTTTTTTCCCTTTTGGGAGGAATGAGAAGAGTTAGATGGAAAGGCGTGCTAATGTGGTTCGGCTGAAGGAAGGGATATTAAGGATTTTGCTATTTACACAACCACCCTATACAGAAACAATATTTTTTATGATGTGAAAAGAGCTGGGATAAAGGAGGGGTGATTTAGCCATCAAATAAAATTTATTGCTTGTTATGGTGAAATGAGATTTTTGTTATATGTGACAATTGATAATTCACTTACCAGAAAAGTCTGCCCGAATGATTTAATTTTATTAGTTTATATATAACAAAAATCTCATTTCACCATATATATATATATATATATATATATATATATATATATATATATATATATATATATATATATATATATATATATATATATATATATATATATATATATATATATATATATATATATATATATATATATATATATATATATATATATATATATATATATATATATTATATATATATATATATATATCGCTGCTTTTTAATCCAGCTATATAATGTTAATATATGGAGTGGAGCCAAATTTTTGTTCAAATTTGCAATACGTCTAAACTAGTGCTAATTTTATTATAGCAGCTCTTAAACTTGATTACACGATTCTCTGAAACTTGATTTAACTTGAAAGGAAAAAATGGCTTAATTAAGATTTTGGAAAGTCACGTTACCGATACCGAATATTCAAGTTGAAAAAAAAGATATAAAAATGACTAACTTTTGTTTTAATGATTGGATTTTCACGAATGTCTCCTAATGTGTTTCAATCTTAATGTCTCCTGGGAGTGATCGCATATATGCCAATTAATTAGTCATGTGGTAGATTCGTATTTTGTTTCGTCATTTATTCGTCATGGCATAAATTTGTATTTTGGTTTACATAGCAGTAACTATTCACTAACAGTTTTTTCCTGTCCTGGATTATAACAAAATTAAATATTAATAATCAAGATGTAGATGGTTTCTTTTAAACGTAATAATGAATATGCAATTCAACAAGAGCTCAACAGCTTCTTTGAACACTGAATCTAAGATACCATATAATTAAACGGGGGCTATTGCGTATATTATTTTTAACATACTTAACATCGATTTCTGTTTTACAAATCACCTTTACAAGTTTTGCAGTCGTGCAAATTCAAAAACACTCATGTAACTACAAAAATGAATGTTTTACTTAAGAGGGTCAAAACGACCCTTTTGGCTGTAATATGTATTTCTAGATTATTTATTTTACTGATCAGCATAAATGCATTAAATTTTAATAGAGTATACTTTGAAATAATTTATAAAAAGTCAAAAAAATATGAGCCTTGAAGCTTAAGTGTATCTTCAAAAACAACATCAGAAATGACGAAAAATAATCAAAATGACCCCAGCGACGCTTTCGGGCTTAGTAATAGTGACTGAAATGAATACATAAGTTTTATAAAAGTTATATTTTCATGAACCACACTCCTTGACATCAACAATCATTATACGAAATTGTGTTGATGTCTTAAAAATCATTAAAAAGGGTATCCAGATGCCTAACATATAGAGCTGAAGAATGCGTATGTAAACATTTTAAGCGTCCTGAAATATTTCAGTATCTGATATATAGTTCTATAGTCATAATTTTAAAACTGAATTACTTAGCATCGTACGATTTACAGAACTATTCAAGCAATTATTTCATTACATTTTTAAAATTCTCCCTCATTTTGCAACCAAGTAGATTTTTCTCCGATATGCTAATATAGTTTGCTTTATTTTTATTAGTACTTCAAGTTTTTCTTCAAATTAACACTCATTCTAAATAATTCTAGTCTCAGAACTACAGCAAGTTAGATGAGAGAACAATGAAGAGCATTTCGCTAATTTGAAAATTACTCGAAACAGTACGTCTGACTCATATAAATTAAGTACACCCTTTTTCTCGAAATTATATATTTATAATCAAACAAATAATTTATTTATGAACAAATACATTATTTATTTATGAACGAACAACTTATTTACTAACTTTATTGTTTCCTATTCATTTGATTTTGAAAAATAAACACATATTAATGGAACTCAAAAAAACAAGTCTCAGAACTATAGCAAGTTAGTTAAGGAAAATAATGAAGAACACTTTGCTAATTTGAAAATTACTCGGAGCAATGCGTCTGACTTATATTAATTAAGTGCAGACCGGCTGTGTAGGGACTAGGGAATTGCCCTTGCATCAGAAAGGTTCTGGGTTCGAATTCCGGGCAGGGAATGGATGTTCTTTCCTTCTCTGTACTATCTGTCCTTACTGTGGGAGCAACGTTGGTCCACCTAATATGGTGCCCCTGAAAGAGTGGCCGACAAATCTGCCATTCAGATGCCTGTATAACGTACGTCTTTCCCCAGGTGGGCATTGGAAAAGAATATTAATTAAGTGTGCCCTTTTTTCTCGAAATTAATTATTTATGAGCAAACAAATAATTTATTTATGAACAAACAAATTATTTATTTACTTTAATATTTCTTATTTTTTTGATTTTGAAGAATGAACACAAATTAGTGGAACTCCAAAAACCATAACTGATTGCTTTGTTTTTAAATGAACAAATTTGAATCACAATTTTATGTAGACGTGTAATTTATATTCAACCATTAACCTTTAAAAAAGGTACTTTTTTTTAAAAAAAAGGAAAGAAAGAAAAGGAAATCATGCACTATTAACTAAAATGTATTATGGGATATTTAGAGCTTCAAGCATAGCAAACTACTGTATCAAATAAAAAGAACCATGCAACTAAATATTTATGTATATAATGCAGAAGATAGCATAAAGGAATTGACTATAACTGTTATTATTATTATTGTCAAATGCAAGTGGTTTGACAGCCAGGCCATTACACCATGGACTCTTCAATTTTGGATAAAGCCGGAAGGTGGTGCACCGCACTACCCCAAATGCAAAGCAGTCATATCCCGGCCAGTCATACATAGATAATAAGTAGGACAGTCAACAATGTTCAAACGAAAAAGAATGCAGGAAGACAGCCATGTTTTGTCCAAAGTTAAATGTGCTACTGTAGTCACGCAAGGTGAGTCAGAAACAAGCTGTGATATTCCAATTAATTTTTTCCCTGGAAACATGCAAAGTCGTTTTACGGAGAAAGCACTTGGAAATCCTTTGTCTGTAATCGTAAAAATTAGACAAATTGAAATAGATTAGAGAAAATAAATGAAAAAATGTTCAACTTAATAATATTATAATTTCTTCGAATATTTGGAAATTTTATTGTTCTAAAATTTTGGAAAAATTAATTTCATATCGAGAAAAGAATTTTATTGCATTAAAAGTTGTGAATTTTTTTTGTAATATGAATCTAGCTATATGAATCTTATAGCTGGTCAGGTGAATAGAGTAGACCGTCTATTCATATGACAGCTACCTACTTTATGAAAAAAGAAACGCTCAGTGATCGTAATTTTAACGAACTTTTGAAAAATTTGTAGAGTTGCTTGTAACAATAGACAGTTACTAAAGCTTTCTAAATCGCTTTTGGGAAGCATCCCCTTTGAATGATGATTACACCATTAGACTACGAACACAAAGGTCCAGGATCGATCCAAGCCAGCAACAATTAAAATCTTCATCTCACTCCTTCCACACGCACCTTTTTCACATCTCAATAGATAAAGGCAATATACTACTTCATTTCAATCGAAGGTTCGCATTCCTTCAATTAAAAATCTCCTGGGAAAAATTAACGTGAAATCCCGAGTTGAATATAACTTTTACGAACATAATGTTAATGTACGACCCAGGGCCGGATTAAGCTACTGGGACATTCAAATTTTTGGGGCCCTTAGAGTAAATTTTTTTCTTGTATATTTTTTATTAATTCAAATACAAAAGTATTTATGTATCTTTTTATTTAAGAAAGCATATTTAAAATTAAAATAAATAATAATAAGTTAAATTTTACTTTGTTTCATTAAATTAGAACTAAAAAATAATCATAAAATTTTGAAAAAATTTGCAAAATCATTGCTTTTTATAATTTTTCAAAATTTATTTTCAAAAAACCCATTTTAGGGCCCCTAATCATGGGGGGCACCAGTTCATGGTCTAGTCTGACCTAATGGGTATTCCTTCCCTGGTACGGCAAGTTGCCATATTTTTATTACCATTTTTAGGATCATTATAGTTCTACTAGCATAAATTTATTTTTTACGGTCAGTGATCGGAACACTATTTGATGGTCATCCTTACTTATCAAGCGGTAAAATGTTTTTATAATGTGAGCTAGTCAATATAAACCGTAGACTTGAAAAAAATTCTCGAAGAAAAAGTATAAAATCCTTATATCGCATGATTTGGATAGACAACTCTGACTATGTAATGAAATAACACAATTTTTCGTGTAGCACGCTTTTTTAATAAACCTGAACTATTAGCTGTCAATATCCTTTCACTCTTTTGTAACATTCTATTTCACAAATAGCAAAAAAATTTCAAGTCATGAGAGATATTTGCAGTCAAATAAATAAGCAAATTTTTTAAATACCAATACATCAGAATGTATAAAATATAGCATTTTTGGATGTTTTATTCTTTTGAATAAGTTCGCTATAACACGAAAACAAAAATTCCCTTATAATATGTGCAGGTTTTTACGTTTTCAAATAATACTAAAATAATTTTCAAACATTTTACCTACGTCCTCTTTAAGAGCGATATTACTAGCATTGAAGCTTCACTCTGTTGTGTTTTTATTGACTAAAATTATATTTAGTTAATTCTGAGACAATGCGCTTTATTTAAACGAAAGCTCTAAGCAATTAGTCAAATTTGGAAATAAATTAATTTCCCACTTACGAAAAGCTAAAATAATTGAAGATGTGTTGCAAAATAGTTTTAGCCAAAAGAACTTTCTGAAAGTACTCTAATCTATACTGAAGTGTAATTTACTTACTCGTTTGATAAGTTTTTTTTTATCATTATCAAAAATCTTATCTGTTGATGGGATTTCGACACACTGAAAGTTATGAATTCAAGCTAAAAAATACAATACTTTTGCGTGTAAGATATGTAAAAATAATTTTCGATGAGGAAAATTTTTTTTCGTGGAAATAAGTGAACTATTTCCGCTAAAAAAGTAAACCCATCTTTAAAAGAATTGATAAAAAAATACAATAAAAAACGAAGAAACATAAATTACTGGTGCTAAAGCAAAAAAAAAATTATATTTTTCTTTAAGCTGTTCAAAAAAAATTCCCACTTAAAGTTCAAAATCTCTTAAAGCACCACATGGCTTTAAACCTATTTTTATATTTTTATAAATAAAATAAAATCTGTCCCTCACAATGTTAGCCTTGAGAGGAAACAGAAAAGAGGAACCAAATTTGAGCCCAAGAAGTTCAAACTACTATTAACTTTAAGAACATTACTGATTAACTCTACTTTTAACAAGATATTTCCCAGCGGACCACAAGAGGTCAGGAAAAAACTATAAAACAATGTTGTCAATCTTCTATTGTCACAAAATTTTAAACAGCTACATGCCACAGTCAAAAAAATATTTAAAAAAAATAATGGGATAAACGCCGATTTTGATTAGTAGCATTTATAATTACCCACTTCCAGTGGAGACAATAATTTACACTTATGTCAGTAAAAGGACTGAGGTCCACCTGCAATAGAAACCAGTCTCTACCGACTTATTGCATTCCAGCCGATGTAAATAAATGTTTACACATTCAGGTGTAAAATATTTTTTCTCATCCTGGAGAAAATCTGATACGCCACTAAAATATGTACAAAACAATTTGAAAAAAAAATTTAGTTTGACCCCCTCCTTTAAAAAAATTAATTTCTTATGACCCGTCCATGAATTTGCGATCTTAAGTTGCAACGAGGCTGACGAACAGGTATGAAACTACCAGCTTCATAATGAATACTTCTAGGAGCAAGTGTCTCTTATTTGGCCTTATCTATATTGTTGCTGATTGAGTCACCGGACTCACTATCACTAGTTAGAAACATTTCAAATCTCTGCTCAGCCTTAGTTACATTCTCTATATGGACTATCCTCGTGTACCCAACCTTTTTAGTATGTTGAATTTTCAAAGAGACAGGGAATATGACCTCAATCACTCTGAAAGGGTCCTCATTAAACTTAGAAAACTTCTTACAATTGTTTTTCATCAACACTGGATTATACCAATACACTATATCACTGACATTAAAAGTATAGCCATTCGCTTGTTTTTCCCTCTTACTTTCTCTAGCTGCTGCAGATTTTTCCAAGCTATCCCGTGCTGTCGCATAAGAACAATGCAATTTGTATAGCAAATTCTAGCATAATCCTCCTGGTCAGCATATGAAAATGGTCTCGGTTGTTTAAAGAATTCTAAAGATGACACAAAAAGTCTCTGCCATAAGTGAGAAAGGCTGGAGAAAAATTGGTTGATTCATGTATAGAAGTACGATATGAGAGCAAGGCAAAGGGGAGTTGGAGATCCCAATCATTATGGGTAGAATTCACTCCATGACACAAAACATTTGCTATCTTCTAATGAGTTCTTTCAATAGCACCATTACTCTGTGGTCGATGAGGAATTATTTCATTACCTTGATAATTATGTATCTGAGTCATACCTTCGCTTATGAAGTTTGAGCCTCTATCAGTAATTAAAGTTTTATGGGAGCCAAAACGACAAATAAAATTTAAAAGCACCTTTGTTATATCCTCACTGTTAATTGATGTCACAGGAATAGCTGTGCTAATTGCCACAGGAATAGCCTTCAACCATTATGATCTACTATTGTCACTAGATATATTTTGCCACTCAGTGTCACTGGAGGGGGACCAACAATATCACACGTTATCCTTTGAAAATGGTCGTTAGTCAAGGGCATCATTTGTAACGGGGCTAGACGTTTTGGTTGATGTGCTTTTCTTTCTTGGCAATTATTACATTACTTAACAAAATTTATGATCTGAGAAGACATTTTAGACCGAAAATATTATTTCTTAATCGTTTTCAAAATTTTTCTTAGACCAGAGTGGCAGACCAAAGGTGATTCAAGGTAGAAACTTAAAACATCCTTAACTAACTTTGAGGTATGAAAATTTTTTTCTAATTTCAGAAATTGTCCTTTTCTTACTCATTAATATACGGTTCTTAATGAAAAAAGAAAATTTGCAATCTACGGGTTTCTTTTCATTTAAAGCTTCTATAATTCCCTTACAAAAAGTATCCTTATTCTGTTCCTCAATTAATTGCCCTAGAGAATATTTGGATTTATTTCACTCTATTTCACTAAACAAAATCTTTGCCTCTAAGCTCTTTGCGTATTTAACATTTCTACTCATAAAGTCTGCAATTCGATTAATTTTTCCCGGTATATATTTTTCCTCAAATTGGAATTGTGACAAAGAAATAGACCATCGCGCAATTCTAAAAAAAGAATCCTTCAACTTCAAGGTATTAGCAATAGGAGAATGATCAGTGTAAATATAAATTTTCTTCCCCAGTAAAGTGTATCTAAAGTAATTAGTGAAATAAACTATTGCTAAGGTTTCACGTTCTGTTACAGTATATCTCGTCTCTGGGGGTTTAAGTTTTCTGCCTCCAAAAGCTACAGGGTGAGGCAAACCTTCATCATCCAGTGGCTCTAGCTTACTTCAACATCCAGTGACTCCAGCTTAATTTTTTCTCCAACCTCTCTGGCCTACCACCTTTTATCCTCGTGTTAGCAATGCGAATGAATCCTAAACCGACCATTTCTCCTCCGAACAGCAGTGCAACACCAGTGAACGTCACAACAAAGAAAAGTTCCATGATAAAAACTGACGCAAATTAAATAATACTTTATAAAGGTGATATAACAATACTAATTAAATATCAATAAACTTAAATACGCATAATTCAACCAAAAAATCATCTCAGTTTAAAAAGATATTTAAAGTTTTCGAAAAAAATTACTATTGTGAATTAGTTTAAGACTTATGATAGTGGTGTCACCTGGAGGCAAATCATGGTTTTTTCACCATCAAAACTTAAAAAGAATTCCGCTATAAAAGTAAAGCATTTTTTAAAAGTATTTATAGAAAATTATAAAAATACAATAAATTTCTATTTTTTACACCTTGAATATTATAAATAAAGAAATATGTTCAAAAATATGTTTATGGCTCCATGGGAGCAAAAAGCTGAATAATTTAGTGCTTTGGTAATGGTTTTGTCTAAATAAACAATAAAATGTGGTATTAACATTAACCCTTCAGTAATAAGTGATAAAACTTAATAAATGAGGTATTTTTATTAGGATACTTTTCAGTGTGGCATAAAAAACATTTATTCAGCAAAACTTACTTATCAGTTTTGAGCATTTTGCTAACAGTAGGGTAATAAAGATTATAATTCTGAAAACCAGAATGTTCGGTAATCCGCTACCATATGAACGGACAAATTAACAAATGATTTTAGTACCATATATTTAGGTTTCATTGACCAGATTTTTTTTTTTTTGAATCAGAAATGTCATTACCATATAGTACTGTATTTTTGCTGTATAGTACTGTATTTTTGCCATATAGTACTTTATTTTCGATCTCCATGCAATCTTTAGTATTATTTCTAGAAAGAAATTTTACAACATTCCGGAATTTCCTCAATGTAGAAGCACACTATGCTCAGGATTATTTAATTACCAAAATCTTTAGAATCTTTGGCACACGCTGAGCCATACACTGCTTGAAATTTCTCCAAAAATTGGTTAAATAATTACTTATTTAACTGTTATTTTACCACATTAAAACAAACAGTCAAATAACCATAAATAAGATGGTATTTAAACAGTTACTTTTAAAGAAAACTGTTAACTGTTTTCCCCTAATACGGTTAAACAACCAGAATTTTATCGCACCGAGTAAGCCTCCCGGATGAAGCCACTCAGTTCCCTGCTGATGGGTACAGATTATAGCCAATATGGCTAATCTGTCAATCTACAGAACGGGGGTTCGAGTCTCATCATTGACATCACAATACTTCTTCATACCCTCAACACATGAAGAGCTTGCAGTGTCCTGTACTCTCTAATTTTTTACTCTTATCTGTTAGAAAACGATACTCTCATTTATGCATAGATGGCAGAATTATAAAGCAGCTAAGCTACCTCGAATATCCAGTTAAACTTGTTTTCTATGGTTTTGAAACTATGCTAGTTGTAAATGGTTAAAAAACCGCATACTTTTATACTCATGATTTCTTAATAATACTAGTTGTAAACGGTTTTGAAACGATAAAGGTAAACTGATTTTCTTGACCATAAAATTTATAATTGATTGGATGAACAGACTGTTGATGATTACTTAAATTAACTTAACGATTATTTAAATTAATTGACAATTATTTAAATTAATTAATTAGATTGACGATAATTAAATTAATTTCAAAAAGAAATTTCTAACAGTATCGCCAAACGTTTTTGTAAGTTTAAAATGATGCCAAGTTAACGCAAATTAATTAGTAATTAAGCCATCTAAATTCTGTTTACTCGATAAAATTGTTTAAATTTAAAGCAACTATGGTACAATTTAACACCTTATAATCACTGAAGCAAGTACTATGATATAAGGTATCGATTATTTTGTTCAAACTTGAACAGTCAGCTGTTTTTTTTCGGGGGGGAGGGAGATAACTAATTGCAAATTGTGATGTTCTCACGTGAGCTGTTCTACTGAGCAATTTGAAAATTAAACTATGATTTTCTTATTATCTTGATTAATGAGCTTAAAAAACCTTGGTTACGAAATAAAATATAAATTTTTTTTAGAAATAAAAGTATAAGATTTCAAAGCTAATTGCAAAACATAAAACGCAGTTAAGAAAACTTATTTATTTTAAAATATCTCCTTGGAATATAGAATCGACATTTTAATTTTTAGTTGCTTTCTTAGAAATAATTGGAATCATTTTTTACATAGTATTCAAATACTTAATTTGGAAAACCAAAATCTTTGAAATAAAACTTTTTTTTATTGTTCGTGAGAAATAACATTTTGAAGACTCGACTTTCTATTAAAAGTTGTAATATTAATAATATGCTTGTCATTAAATAAAATGACTTCTACGAAATACAGATTTTTAAGAAATTGAAATTGTTACGTCTGATTTTTATATTTTATTTTGACTTCTGAATATCTTCTGAATATTTAAATGCTACTTTTGAAACATTAAGTTTGTACGAAAATCTGGAAATTACAAGTATAAAATTGTGTTATTTTTCATCTTTTTCAGAATGAAATTTGCTTCATTTCAGATTGCATGATGGAAATTGAAAAAAAAAACATGAAATTTATTTTATGTAACCTAAAAAGTTATAACTCATTACATTGCATTGCAAGTTGTTGTTGCTAATTGCCATCTGGTCTGACGGAATCAGACCAGATCAATAAATCCGTTGATATTTAGGAAATCCGAAACTAAAAGGGGAGAGGAATGAATGTCGTTCCAGTCCAGCCCTAAACAGTTCAAGAAGCGCTCAGGTGATGCCTGGTTTAGTTGGCGATTACGGCAAAGAGGAAAGATCTTTTTTTATTAGCAGAAAATGTGAGACTTTTCAGGTGATGCCGGCGGTAGCTTGCAACTGGTAGAGTCTCCCAAGACGGACAGGCCGAAGGGTAGGTGCCAGACTAAAAAGAACACCAGGAGCCAAGACAGTCTTCTACCTCACGGTGCTCCGGTCTTTGGACAACAGAAGCTGTATACCCCCACCCATGAATCAGTTGACAATCAGTTGCATTGAAAGTAAAATTTATTAGTTAAACTGTTTTTGGCGAATATTCATTTTATTTTCAGTATTTTGACTAAATTTAAGCATATGTCAAATAGATTAAAGTATATTTTATTGGTTAAGTAGGCCAAGTGGGAATTCAGGAATTGTATACAGTTCCGAAATTTGATCGATCATATACGACATGATTATCAGTCATGTATGAAATTATTCACACATTGCTAGGAATTATATGCAAGGCCGAATGAGAAAGTGGCAAAGCATAAAATATGAATTTTTCTTACTTTAAATTGGTATGAATTAAAATTTAATAATTTTAGTTTAAGATTTGTCATGTTGCGACTAGTAGGCTCGTATTTCATTTTGCTGTCTTTAGTAAAAAATCTCCATGTATTACTAATAAAAAGCAATCGTGTATATACTTACCCCCTTTACTATTCCCTTTATCCCGTATATACTATTCCCTTTAACTGATGTCATCATTTTTCAGATCCATTGCCCAGTATTCCTGCACTGATATTTTTTCTAATAGTCGATCTTTATTATCATTCAAATATGCATGATAAAGTATATTTTTTCATAAAAAATTTTATTAAATGAAGTAAATGTCAATGTTAACTTAGTAATATATTTTTTTGAAAATAAGCTAGGAAAAAAATCAATGTTTTAATGATTTACATCAAAACTTCGTTTGAGCTTTTGCAGTTGCATACATTGTCTCGGTAAATTCTAAAATATTAATCATATTTCATAACTTTGTCTAAAATAGCCAGGCATTTCTAACTTTTCTAATTTCATTTGCATACACATGAATAATTTTCTTGCTGGTATTCCCCCCATCGACCTAAAAATTAGACAGACTTGTACTATAAAGAAACATCGGTGGACGCGAGATAAGCAAATCATTTTCGATAGTGACTTCCAAATCAGAGAACTAGATGCCTTACCGATAGATACCCCAGTACACCATAATCCCTTGGATCTCAAGATGATAGAAAGGGGCTACAGCTCACCGAGGGGTGTGGGTTATGAAATCTATACAGACGGCAGTAGAAGACAAATAACAAATTCGGATACAGGGTTGACTGAGGATAGAGTGGGCTGTGGTTTCTTGGTGAAGCTTAATAACAACACCATTTATCAACACTGTGCTAGACTTAATAACGATGCAAGTGTATACCCCGCTGAACTCACTGCCATCAAACTTGGAATCACATGGGCAAACGCTGAAAATATTAATGCATTTAATTTATTCTCTGATTCTAAATCCTCGCTGCAGTCGCTAGAAAACCCAAATCCGAATGACCCACTTGTGGAAGAAATTAAGAACATGGTCAAATATAAAACATGCTGTCTCAACTGGGTAAAGGCACATTCTGGGGACATTGGCAACGAGGAAGCTGATGCACTTGCCAAACAAGGCACTCTTCTTGGCGGGGTTGATCACTATTATCCTCTTTCAAAACCACAAATCAATTACAGACTGAGGCAGGTAAGCAACGCAATTTGGCAGGACAGGTAGTCAACCACAACAAATGGGAGACATACCTATATCTTCTACCCAATGGTCAAGGAGAATAGACTCTCCAGCGATTTCTTTCTTAATCAATTTCTCACGGGCCACGGAGTTTTCGGCGAGCATCAAGCTAGGCTATTCCAAGCTACAGCCAGCTGTAAATACTGTGGAAAATATCAATCTCTTAAACACCTAATCGCCGAATGTGACAAATTCCGGACACTCCGAGGAAATCTCTTTCGTAATATGAACGACTTGACTCTTTGGTTCCGATCTAAAGCACAAAAATATGCTATCACTGAGATTATTAAACGTACCCTGGTAGATATAATGACACCAGACGATCTCATGGACCCTCTTCATATGAATCAAATTTAGATCTTTGCACCTAATTAACATCTCTCGGGGTTGCATAGCGACCACCTGCCCTGCCACAAACAGCTAAATGCTCTTAATGCTTTCTTTTAATTCTACTCATTTCACTTCATTGCTATTTATTTGTTTTTAACTTTGGAACCCTTTTGGTTCAATGATATTTTATATTTTATATTCTGGAAGCCTTTTGGTTCAATTTCTATGTTTTCAATGTTTTATTACGTTTAAATTGCTTTTGTTTGTCTAATTTACCTTTTGATCCAATGTTTTTAATGTTTACAATCTTTCACTTACCTGTTTACCCTCTTGGATCTAATGTTATATACTGTATTCTTTTTCAGATTGTTGTTGTTAGTAATATTCAAAGATACTTAAGAAATCATGTAATGCTATATCAAATTCGTCTCTATTCAAATCTAAGGCATACAAGTCATTGTCAACTAAAATTATAGGATGTCAACTAAAATTTAGGATAAGCATTAAATATTATTATATTTATTTATTATTCATTTATTTTGTTTTATTATTCATGTTTATCATTGCAAATTCTCATCTTCTTTTGTTTTCAAACTGGAAATTGTTTTGTATCCTTTTGTTGATCAATAAATTTTCACCCCGGATGCCCCCGCTAGGGGGCGGGACGGGGCTGAGCTTTGAATTACACATGAATAATTAATACTTGTTTGATTTAAGTGTAATTTATGATCAAGAATCCAGTACTTAAGAGGGTACGTGACTCATTTGCTCAGCTACACTTCCGAATTGTTTACAAATTTTGATACTTATTTCTACAAAATTAGGGAAAAGTATAATCAGAATTTAGATTAAAGGATTTATTCAAATATTATGTTTTTAAATAGATACTACGTTACGTTAATACAATAAGCAATTTGAAAAAAATATTACTCAATCAAAATGAATCAAATTAACCATTTTATTAAAAGAATTGCGTAATTTTTGGTTATTTTTTATGCTGAAAAGAATATTTATTTTTTATTTTGAAGAATATTTCTCTCTATTTAAAATATGTGTATACTTTAGAATATTTCAGTCCAATAACTTTTCATGAATCCGAGAGTGAATATGAATATTTAAATAATTTATAAGAAAGTCATAAATATAATATACCTTCATGGTGTTATTTGCTTAAGCTATGCATCATAAACGTTTCCAAGGGGATTAAAGTTGTCTTAGTATTGTTTACCTAAATAAATGATTATATTCATTAATAGTGCATTCTTTCAATAATAGAAAATAAAGAATAGATTGCGATCATTTTTAAAAACCTGAACTTGTAAGGTTGTTCAATTTTATAAACCTATGATTTATCTGTTAAAAACTAATACATTAGATAAAATGTAAAGTACATCTCTTATATTATAAATTTAATTATTTTTATGTTTATTGTAAAAATTCATTAATACATAGGATTTTTAGTAGCTTTAACTTTTACGCTTAAACATTTACGTTATATACAAGTATAAACGAAATTTATTAATGCGAGAGTAAATTTTTACCGACAATCAGTCATTATTCACTAAGTTAAACATTTACTATGTAAACTTAATTTAAATTAAAAGTCTTAGTCAAGCACTCTATTTGAAATTTATGCTAACAAAAGGAAATTGTATGACATTTGTAAAAGGAATTGCAAAACTGTTTAATAGCTTACAGATACAAGGAGTAATTTTATTCATTAAATTATGCACGCATTATATTTGTTATATTTTTGCCAAGAAAGCAGCAGTTTTTTCAGGTAAGTGGGATAAGACTCTGGCAAATGAGAGTTAATGTCAGTCTTACAGCATTTACTAAATCAAAAATATTTTTTAATGAAAAAAGTAGCACACATTTAGAAAAATGTGGTAGCCCTTGGAGATATTCTAGTGATCAAGAAGTTTCAATGATGAAGGTAAAGAAGTTCCTCGTTGAAGATAATGAAGTTCCAATCTCCGTAGTTTTGCCTCAGTAATTTGTGGAATGTTTAGTTTGGTATAGACATGCAATGAAAGAGATGATTTGTTGACCAATCAGTGCTATTTTTCTAAAACTGTTTTAATTTTTTCTTCTAGTTAGTTTCAATATATTTATTGTGAGCCGCAATGGTTCAGGGGATACAGCGTTCACCTTCCAATGAAGAGAAACGGGGTTCGATCCCAGCGATGGCTGGTCGATACGAATTCCGCATCCGGCTTGCACCGACCACAGTGCTGACGTGAAATATCCTCAATGGTGGACGGATCATGGTTTAGAGTCCCCCTGCCGTCAGACTAACCGTGAGAGGTTCTCGTGGTCTTCCTCTTCATGTAACGCAAATGCGAGTTAGTTCCATCAAAAAGTCCTCCACGAACGCGAAATTTCTCCCAATACTCGATCCTGGAGTTCCCTTGTCTTCTGAATTGGGTTCAAAATTACAAGGTTGCTGAGTTGAATATTAGCAGTCATAAATCCGTAAGATTGGGTCGGCTGTTCAACGACTGTTATAAAATAAAATAAAATATGTTTATTGTTATCCATGACCCATGTTTTATAAAATCATAATGAATCACTCTTGAGATTGAGCACCAAACAGTCACCACCAGCTTTTTTTACGGAAATATTATGCTTTGGGACGTATTTCGGTGATTTATCTTTATTCTACCAACGCTAGAGTCAGATAAACAATTAATCTTTTACGTTGTCCGTGGTGCAGTTCTACGCAAGAATCCATATTTCTTAAAAGAGTGGATTTCTGTCCGTTCTCTTTTGCATGCATTTATATTTTTCAAATTTTCGGAATTTTTTTAATCGTGTAAAATAAGAAATTTATAAAAAAAAAATCTTAACATATTAAGCCAATGTCAAATAATAAGCTGTTGAAGTTTCATATCTAACCTACAATTTAATCCTCGACCACCTAATATAAGATTTTATCCCTACTAATGTTTTAAACTCAAATAATAACTACCCTATCGAACAAAAGACAAAGCAAAAGTTTTTTTTTTGGTTTAGATAAACAACATTTGTTTTATATTAACACTTAAAACTTCTGTTTTAGATTTTGTTTTTTAAACAAACCAGTTATATAGAAAATGATAATAACATTGTTTACTTAATAATCTGATTTTGAGTTTATTCATTGATAATGAAATTATAAAGGAAAAAAAATTGAAGCGCAGTATGCGATATGTTTCAAAGCCTGAAGTTATGTTAGACTTTATCGAAGAAACTTATGATTACTTAACTTTCTTTGACAAAGATAGTATTTTAATAATTTAAATGAGGTTCAGAATAATTATTAAGTTATCATAAATTCTATTTTTCATAAACGTATTTAATTTCTTAACAAATTACCTTAAAAAATTTTCTTCGATAGTGTACTTGCGAATACGATAGTGTACTTGCGATAGTGAATACATGACTTGCTATTAATACATTTTATTTGATTTAAATTCCTTACTTTTATTCTCTTTCCAAGTTAAGTTATAGATTTTTTTATGTAAAGTTTACGTAAATCAATATTACTGTACTGTAGTTAAGGTAATTTTAACGAAAGAAAATATTTGTTTTGCCTTGCAGCAATTTCCTATTTAATACAATAGTTAAGTTTACAAAGTAATGTTATACTTTTTTTAAGTTTAACATCATTAACAATTATAGGATTTTTATATATCTAAAACGTAACTTATGTTTGTCCGTAATTTTAATAAACTTAATTGTACATTTTATTAATAATAACAAAGACTGCGATATGTATCTGCAATCTTTGTTAATTTTTTCCGTTGCAATTAAAAAACAGAAAAGATAATACATTTAATTAAATAATAGATTTTAAGATGTACAGTGCGCAAAACGGATTACCCTGAATAAAATTTAATCTAACGATCAGATCTTCACTTTTTAGGACTTAATCTTAATGGTTCGAACGAATATTCTTTGACTAGTGCAGACGATATTTTAAGTTATTAAACCAGGCGCATAAGCATACTTTCCCTGAATAACTAGTACTCGTAATTTTGTTAAAATTGAATATATCTTTCATTTATAATGACAAAGTCTGCAATATCCCCATATTGCGGCTACCACTTATATTTTGAGGATCAGAAATCTGAATCCGTCATTAAAAAAAGTATGTTAATTCAGAGAAAGTACGTTTTTTTGTGTCTGAAATGTCGTCAACACTAATCAATTAACGTATTTGAAGTCACTCCTCTAACTATTATGATTGATTCTTAGAACATGAAGATCCATTCTTTAGATCAAAAATAATTCAGGATGACACGTTTTTTTTTGCGTTTTTTTTTTTAAATGATAGTGTTATATACTAATGTTGTCTTAGCCTAATGTTATTTTCTGGAAGATAATGTTATCTACTACTTAATTTTTAAAAACAAAAATATTTTGCAAAAAAAATTTTTAATGCACATTCAGAATATATGAAGTAAACTGACCTGCCTTTTTCATAAAAAGTTTAAGAAATAGGAGTTATTACTAAATAATTTTGCAACGCAATAAACAATAATACTCAATAGTTCAATTTTATAAATTTAGACTTCTTTTTGGGTATTTGAACCTTTCTACTTCCTTAGTTTATGAACTATATAATTATGTTAACCTAAACCTTCTAAATTGAGTTATTTCAATGTTCAATGTTTTATTATTTTTAAATTTGTATTATTTTAACTTGATACATTTTCAACTTTGTCTTAAAATATCTCTCCTACTCTTTGTCTTTTTTTAAAAAAAAAGGTTAATTAACGATTTATTTAATTGTTATTTCACTATATTTAAACACAACAGTTAAATAATTATAAATAAGACGTAATTCGATCTAATAACTGCGAGGGAATTCAGTTATTAACTGATTTCCCATAATACAGCTTAACAGACAGAATTTTACAGTATATAAACTAGGCACACCTAATGATGCCCCTCAGTTTTTTGCACATGGATACTTACTATACCTATCATTGGATACTTATTAACCTATCAATGGCCTGGCCGGCAGAACGGGGGTTCGAGTCTTAGTGTTGATAAACCATTTCTTGTATTCCCATTCACGCATGACAAACATTTAACAAAGATTTTCCTGCTTCCTGAACAGGACTATTAGAATACGATACTCTCAAGCACGCATAGATAGCAGCACTATAAAGCTGCTCCAAGTTTCGGCATGATTTTTTTTTCACGGTTTTGAAACCATGCTAATTGTAAATGGTAAAAAATTGCTTGATTTTGTATTTATGGTTTTATAACCATACTAGTGGTTAATGTTTTCAGAACAGTAAGGGTAAAAATTGTTCTTTTCAGTAATCTTGATGGCTTAATGGATGGATAGACTGCTCCCGGTTATTTTACCATAATTTTAGCCATAATTTAACCATTAAATTTCCTAACAGTGTAATTATAAAAATTTGAAATATCAACTTACTGTTTAAAGCGCTGAACAAAAATTAATGTGAAATTAAAATGAAAGTTTAGTTTAATATCCCATCGTTCAAATGCAGACGAATGATAAAAATTAAATATTCAAGTCGTTGTTGAATCTAAAAATGCAACAGCTTTTATTTAAGAATCTAAATAAATTAGTAAAGTAAAATGTACCTGATTAAAGTGTGAAAAAATACAAATTTAAAAAAAAACCATTTCAGTAGAAATTATTTTTACTAGTTTTAAAATGCGGCACAGAAAACTCATTTTAAATTAATGATACTCTTATTTTCGTCTCGGGTGTTCTTCAGAATTTAATTTTATGCTTTAATTATTTTTTTTCGTTCTGGAAAAATGAGTTTTATTTATTTTAGTATTTATATCCTCAAGACGTTTATTTTCTTGAGTAAAAGGTATTAAAATAATGAATTAAGCAATACTAATGTGTTATGGAACACTTTCAGTTAAAAGATAACAGATTTCTCTCAAATATTAAAAGTACAAATATTACATGATAATGTAATCAAATATTCGTATGAATGCATTAATTATTATTATTTGCAATTTTAAGAGGTAATTTTTTTTTCGTTTGTGAAAAATGTGCTTCATTTACTATAGTACTTTTGTCTTCAAAACGTCTATTTTCTTGAGTAAAAGCTATTAAAGAAATGAATAAAGAAATAGAAATGTTTTTTTGGAATGCCTTCAATTAAAAGAGAACAGATTTCTTTTATTTGATATACTTCTGACTTCTATTACTGTCAAACAGGAAAAGTATAAATGTTACATATTAATATTAGCAAATGTTTGCACGAATGCATTAATTATTACTTACAATTTTATGTGTCAATTATTTCTTTTTTCTTTTGCGAAAAAAGAGTTTATTTATTCTCGTATTTATATCTTTGAAATGTTTATTTTCTTGAGTAAAAGCTATTAAAGAAATAAATGAAGAAATTCAAACGTTTTTTTTTGGAATGCATTAAGTTTAAAAAGTAATAAATTTCTTTTAATTGATTATTTATAACTTCTATTATTTTCAAACAGGAAAAGTATAACATATGTTTCATATTAACGTAAGCAAATGTTCATATGAATTTAATTATTATTTACAATTTTAAAAAGTTGTTGAGTTCTGAAAAAATGCATAAGAGAAAAAAATAAACCAGTGTTACAACCGCAAAATGGTTTTAAAGTAAAAATGGTTTTTTTTACACCACACCTTGATATTATTTAAACAGTTCTATAAAAAAATATTTTTACGGTCTCCTCGTTACTCCTTATAATTTGTTTAGTTTTTTTTTTTGGTTTTCTTTCATTATTATATATTTTAATTTGGTGTGTAATAATCTTGTATTCACTTTCTTCCATATTGATAATTACTATGCAGTTTTAATAGCTTCAATTTCAGAATTTAAATAATTAAGATACGTGATCAACTTTTTAGGACAATTGAAAGACTAAATTAGTGATTTTCTATGAAATAAAAGACTTCCCTTTCATTCTCTTCAATATCATTTCAATTTTGTATCCATTTCTTAAAGCGGATGTTTTGACAATTAAAATAAGAAACAGAGATAAATAATTCATTTACCATCGCAGCATGTTTGTTTTCTTTTATGTATCCAAAATATTCCCATCTTATTATTTCATGTTTAAATTGATACTTTATCATTTTTTTAAACTCAATAAATTAGAATTTTTCATAAAATCTCTCTCTTAATGTCTGTCTACATGGAAAAAAAGACTATACACAAACTAATGAAACTATTTTTATAGTCTTAACAGTAAAAGTAAAAATAATAATTGAAATTCTTTTCGTTTTTCCAATAGTCCATATTTTTTTGCATTCATTAATTAGAAAAAACACCATGGCAGCAGAGAAATAAATAGTAATAATATCGAAAATTTGTAACAAAGTTATGCGCGGTTTTGAAGAAAAAAAAGACAGTCTTTTTACGAAGATTTTTAAATACTTTCCATAGCTTCCAAATTTTGTTAACGTTGGCAATACCATGTTTTTGGCCATAATATATATATATATATATATATATATATATATATATATATATATATATATATATATATATATATATATATATATATATATATATATAAAGAGAGAGAGATATTAATCTCTAAATTTTGCATTTCAAATAATATTTATAATTTAAAAGAAAAAGCATTTACTTTAAAATAACATCAATTTCTTATGAGGGTCAAATTGACTCCGAATGGCAGTTTTAAATTCGGCTGTTCCAGAGTTAAAATATATATTAAACTAGAACACCTCTTTACACCGTCTTCTCCTATTTATTGTCTTGGAATCTAGTGAAGATTTAAATTTGGAAATATTTCGCTTATTAAGGTATTTCGTTATCCTTAAACTAAAATTCATTGAAATATTATTTCCGTACATTGTGTGAATGGGCAAATAGATTTAAAACTTAACTTGATGCAACATTTTCAAGACACTTAAGTTCAAACAGCTGAAAAAATTTTTTCAGACTTCAATTTAACTTTTACAGTCAGTTTCATCCCGTATCAATAAAAAGATTTTGTTTGAACAAAACCTTATAATTGACTGCAATCTGACAATCTGAAAATTGCAATCGTTTTATTTTCTTTCTTCTATTAAACATAAATTTCTTATGAGTTAGATGGTTCCTAGTTCGTATATTATTTTATATTCGTATATTATTTCGTATATTGTTGTATTTAAATACTTTCTATAGCTTCCAAATTTTGTTAACGTTGGTAATACCATGTTTTTGGCCATAAAATGTATCTATCTATCTATCTATCTATCTATATAAGTGAAACCTCCTGTTATGGACACTCCTGCAAAACGGACGCCTCTCAATACGGACATATTTTTAATTCCCCGGGAATCTTCTATGAATATACAATTACGTGCATTCTCCGCAAAGCGGATACTCCCGTAACCGGAAGCGGACAGTCATTTTGGTCCTGAAACGTTGTTTTTTATCTCTACAAACCGGACACTACTTTTTCTAAATAAATTACAAGCTAAAAAAATTCAACTTTTCACCATTTTTAAAGAATGTAAATAAAACTTTTTACCTTATCCATAACTAAAAATATTGTTAAGCTATTTCACCACCGAAAAATCAAAGGAGAGAAAATGGTACTGCACTCCTTAAATAATTCTGACATCGGCATCTTTTGATCTTTTCATCTGGACCACACAGGTTGTAAGACCCCTCAAGTTGAAATGACTTCTCTCAATGCTTCTTCCCCATTGAAAATTTCTTTAATTTTCTTATCAATTTGAAGACTGTATTTAACAAAACTGGGGTAAAAAAAAGAGAACATGAGTATAGTCTTTGAGATGTTTATATAAATGAAAC
Organism: Parasteatoda tepidariorum; assembly: GCF_982258835.1. NCBI lineage: Eukaryota > Metazoa > Arthropoda > Arachnida > Araneae > Theridiidae > Parasteatoda > Parasteatoda tepidariorum. The sequence goes on from NC_141759.1 coordinate 46,394,504, forward strand.
ATTTATTCACACACTTGATAGCTGATCAATTGTGAATAATCATCTCCATAGGTCCTCATGACTTACAGGTATGCATTACTCTTTTTTCTGTGAATCATGGGAGGTTTATTTTTCAAGAAGGCATTAACCATGTATGTTCCCTATCAAATGATAAGTAGGTGTAAGGGGATGTGAACCTAATAATTGAAACGGACTGAGGACAGTACGCTCCTATTTGGTATCATATGTCTAACTTGAGTATCTATGCTAATAGGAAAATTATATTTATTTATCTGTAGCTACATCCAAAATTATGTATTTATATCAAACTTCTTTATACATTCCTTTTTATCTTTCTTATTGTTTAAATAAATATTCTTGAAGATATTTACAGTATCCTTGTAGGTATTATTTAATTATTTCTACATCTTTGAGAATATTCAAAGAACAATTTACGGTGTTAAATTTCGTTATTAGGGAACCCTTCCCGTAAACGGACAACTCTCATAAACGGACAAATTTTTTGGTCCCATGAATGTCCGTTTAACGGAGGTTTCACTACATATATATATATATATATATATATATATATATATATATATATATATATATATATATATATATATATATATATATATATATATATATATATATATATATATATATATATATATATATATATATATATATATATATATATATATATATATATATATATATATATATATATATATATATATATATATATATATATATATATATATATATATATATATATATATATATATATATATATATATATATATATATATATATATATATATATATATATATATATATATATATATATATATATATATATATATATATATATATATATATATATATATATATATATATATATATATATATATATATATATATATATATATATATATATATATATATATATATATATATATATATATATATATATATATATATGTTGTAATTGTAACAAATACGATACGTATTGCAAATTTTTGGTTGATTGCGTCATTTTTCTATGATTATCCGAAAATTTCGTTACATCTATATAAAAGGGAAACCTGTCTGTCAATCTGCTTATTTGCTAGTTTTTTCAAGACAAGTATAACAACTGTAATATTTGTATATTTGCTCGAGATACAATATGCATTGAAAGTTTTTAGTCGATTGTACCGCATTTTTTAGATAATTATCCGATAATTCCATCACATCCATATAAAACTGAACTACATGTTTGCTTATTTATTTACTTAGTTTATAAATTAGAATCATATTTTCGTCAAAACAAAAAAAATATATATAATATAATATATATTTATTACCTTTTATAATATTTGTATTTAATAATATATGCACTGAATTTTTTGGACGATTACATCATTTCTTAGTTGACTATATGAGAATTTCGTCACATCTATGGAAAAGTGAAACCAGACGATCAATTTGCATATTTGCTTACTTATTTATTTAGTTTATAAACTCGAAACATATTTTTGTCGAAAAAAATATAATTCTTCTCTAATATTTGTATCAAAACGATATGTGGAGAAAATATTTTTTGTTGATTGCATCATTCTTTGGATCTTAATGTAATGGAATTATCAGATACAGAGGATGTGATAATTCCATTCCATCTATGCAAAAGTGAAATCAGTTGATTCCCATATTTCTCTTATTTTTTATTCATTAATTTTTAACCAGAAGCAAATTATTTATTTACTTTAATAACTAGATGCATCTTCTCGCCATATTAAATATCATATATCTATTTAATTAAGTTTTATTCTTCATTGTCTGAACAAGTTTTTTTAAGTTTATCGCAATATATCAGAAAAATCCCTTATGTCTATTTAAGGGTGAATCCTTTCCATCATAAAAGCTTGATTTTCTATTATTTTTTTAGATATTCGGAACATATTTTCATCATGCCTTGGTACGTACTTCTATACATTTCCAAATAAGATATGTCGTGAATATTTTTTTAGTTGATTGCATCAGAAAATAATCCGAGAATTTTCTCACATGTATTTATGGGTCAAATCAGTCGATTAATTCATCATCTCTTTTTTTCCGTAGATTTCTTTCTCACTTGGAAAGTGCCTGCTTTTCCTCACACAAAGGCGTAAACCAACAACGAAATCAGCCACGTGACATCTCAACACCACTTTACCGGATCGAAAGACTCCGGGAAAAGAATGTCTTCATCTATCAACTTTACGTCTTGGTCTAATCATTAATAATAAACGCCGTCGCCATCTTTGATAAATTGGGAGAAATACTTCTATACGCTTTCACGATTGTTATAGTAGATGGAGATAATATATAAAAGGAATAACAGGCTGTGATTTCATAATCTTAGAAAGTTCATAGATTTTTTATAGTTCATAGATTTTTTATAGTTCATAGATTTTTTAAGTTCATAGCTTTAGTTCATATTTTTTTTACTTATGCAATCTATTTTATTTGCATGATAATAATAACACCATTCAGTTTTCTTCTTTATTTCAATTGCTTTATTAATTGCTACCACAAATAGTATGAAATTTGCTTTTAAATATATATTAGGCTATTCTGGGCTATACCGCATAAGCTATACCATATAATCGTTATATTTAACTTCCTCGTGTTATTTTAATATACTGTAACTTATATTTTAATGTATCACTAACTAATTTGCTTTCATAATTTTTGTTTTTTCTCGATATTGCTTTGCCTTTAAAAATAGGTAACGTTTCTTGAAAGTTTTTATATTTCAATAAAATACAAAGGCGAACAATATTTTTGTATTATAATGTGATATATTTATATAAAACGAAAAATCAAAAGGAAAAAAAAACTTGAATGCAATAATTAACATTTAACGGATAATTGTTTTATCAGAACTTCTTTAATCAGAATATATTTGGACAAGCACATTCTTTGTAGTTGATTCATTCAATCAAAATTATTTAAATGAAATAATTATTTCTTTTGTGAACGAAAAAAGTATTAAGATTGTTCTGAATTTCATTTTGGATTGTTGTGTTTTTAATTAAAATACTATATTAATGTAAGCTAATAAATCACTCTAAATTAAAGAACACTGCTGTTATAATATAATAGCTTTCATTGGCATTACGAATGTCTCTCATATTATCTAATAAAAACATTATTTCAGGAAAATATTTCCTTTATCTATCATTGATAATAAATGTCGTCAGCATCTAGAACAAATTGGAATGAAGACTCTTATTCATTTTCATGATTCTGCAGTAGTTGGAGATAATATATGTATGATGCAAACTTTTATTTCTGCATTAATGTTTCAACTATTAAACATTTTACCTTTATATACATATTTAGCTATTTATGAAACATATGTCTACCAAAGAATAATAACACAGTTATGTTCAATTTCTTTCGGCGGTGTCTGCAACGTCGATGTTTTTTACTTATTTCAGTTTTTATTAAATCACTAACAATCATTTCAAAATCATTTATGCTTTATTTCATTGTTTTTGTTCTCGTTTTGTCAAATTTAGCCCTTAAAATCATAAGCATGCTTAAAAATTTTCATATTTTCTATACTTTAGGAAAAATAAAAAAGAATAAGCAATTTTAGGTTTAAATGTTAAGCTACTTTCTGATAGTACGAACGTAAATCAAACTTTCTTTTGAGTTATAATTTTTCGCGTGGAACTTATGCATATTTTGCTCACGTTTAAGAACGTGAAATTCATTTTATTAATTTTATTTAGACAAAAATAAACCAATTTATATCAATCTAATTTTAAATCTGGATTCCTTTTTTTCTATTTTAAAAAAAAATAAAAAATGGATTCGATTTTAATTTGTGCAAAAAGAGACGCTCAAAATTAAAATTCAATATTATCATAGTCAAATAATCAAATTTATAATTCACAACATTTATGAAATTTGATCTTGGAAATTCATATGGAATTTTTGAATAAAATAATTTCAGCATAAAACAAAATTATAATATTATTGAATAACTAGTTTTAATTTTTAAAAAGCTAAAAGTTAACACACGAAAAAGTCATGAAAGATTACAATAACTTTTTGATTGTATGATAATTCATGATTCATGATTGTATGATAATTTATGATTCATGATTGTATGATAATTCAGGATTCATGATTGTATGATAATTCAATTGCATGATAATGTAAATATTTTTTTCCATATCCAAAGCAAAATCATAAGCAAAGAATGACTCCATTCATTATTTTTAAACCTAACTGGTTTTCAAGATTTTAAAAGGTTCTTTCCACTCTTCTCGTGTCTTCGAAATTGAAACCGACTTTTTTATTTACAATGTGCATAACGTATTATATTGGCAACGTATATAAAATTTATAATATGTTTTCGGTTAAACTCCAAAGAAAAGTTAGATATAAAAGTTTACAGAAAGAATACTATCAAGTGACTCAGTTCATCATTACTGTATCCCTCTAAATTTTTTATTAAAATTGAGGATTGGAGATGAACTCAAAATATTTTTTAAACTGCTTACAATTTTTTTAATTGAATCAGTTAATTTTTTGGCACATGTTGGGTGTTTTATTCGCTCTTCTGACTCTTCAACTACAAGCAAAATATATTTGGGTATTTTTTTAAATATGAAAAACATTCTCCAACAGTTACTAAAAAAACGTGTTTGATTATTGAAATAAAATATGAACTTAATTTCAAAATCCCAGAAAGTAGTTTGATTGTTTTATTCAAAACTTTAACAATAATTAATTTTGAAAATTAAGGAAATTTCAATGGTGAATAGTTGTTTCTCTAAGATATAAATAACTGCAAATGAGAAAAATTATTTTTTGAAAGTGAGCAGCGTTTGAAAGATTTTACCTTCAAAGCAGTAAAAGACATGCTCATGCTATATCTCATAACTACAAATTATTAAATGCTAAATATAAAATTTTTCTCCTATTTTGACTTAACTTTATGCAAAATAAGAAAAAAGTATGAAAAGTATGCTAATAAAAATTCTTGGTCAAATGGTTGATACTTAATAGCTTGAAGAATTGTAGATTTTGATCGGATTAATTAAATAAAAAAATAAAAATGAAATTATTATCATTATCATATTATCATTACAATATTTATTTTTTTTCCTTTTTAATTTACAGTTGTTATGGACACTTTCTAAGAAATAATGGCTTTAGAAGTCAAAAAATATCTTATAAGTTCCATGTATATGCTTGTAAAATATCTGTCTTTTAATTATAAAAACCCAGAATGTCTTAACTTGTATTTTATGGTCTCCGTATTACATTATATGAAGATAAGATTGTTAATGTCGATAATGTACTACTTATTTATTTCAATATGATTTTCTTATTGCTTAAAAATACAAATTTGTTTTGGTTTATATCGTAAAATTATTGTAAAAAATCCTGCTATTCTAAAAATATTATTATATATTCTCCTCAATTTTATATTTGGCAAGTACTTAAAAAACTATTTTGCTCAAACTGCATTTTCGTGGATTATATGTTTCTATGCTCAAGTATTTATTAAGCATTCAGTTAATAACATGTTTCTATAATAAAAATTGATTTTAAGTGCTTAGACGTTTTTTGAAGGAAACAATTACATTTACGTGTAATTTAGCTAAACATATGCTTTTATCTACAAGTACTTGTTAAGCATTCAATTAGAACATGTTTTGATGTTTAAAACTAAAGCTGAGTGCAGAGACAATTTTTTCAGCATTCAGTTAATAACATGTTTCGATAATAAAAACTGATTTAAAGGGCTAAGACATTTTTAATGGAAACAATTACATTATTGTGCAAATTATTTAAAAATAAGTTCAGATTTACAAGCTTTTGTTTAATATTCAGTTACATGTTTCGATAATAAAAACTAATGCTAAGTACATTTTTTGATTGAAACAATTACATTTTCATATAATTTGACTAAACATATGTTTCTATCTACTAGTATTTGTTAAACATTCAGTTAACATGTTTCGAAAATAAAAACTAATACACGGTGTTAAGACATTTTCCTTAATGGAAGAATTATTTACTGCACTTGGCTGCTCCATCCCTTTTCTGTACTATTTATATGGAATATTTTTCATCTTAAGAATAAAAAATAACTGAGAACAAATCTCTCATCAATCTTCTCTCTTCTTATTATTTTTCTTCAAAGGATTTGTTTCGCTGTTTTTTGATACAGATTTTCTTTAGAAAACAATTTATTATAATCTATTAAATACGCTATCTAACATGTTGGACAAAATAGTAGTTGTTGGTTATTTATTCCTTAATAGTTTAAGTCGTTGATACAAAGAAAAATATTCACTAAACTAAACCATATACGGTTTATTGTAATGTAGATCGTTTTATAATGCCATTTTAAGTACATAAATGTTTGTTAAACAGATTTGAAAAATTATACAAATCGAAAAAATTCGGACGAAATTACCTTACAGTATGGTGAGGACATTTCTGAAAAAAAACAGCAACATATTTCTCGTAAAAAATAGCCAACATAAATGATATGTTAATCATTCATTTGCACATTTTTTCATTCATATGGTAACGGTTTTAAAAACTAAATTGTAACTGAATTGGACAAAATCTAACAAGAAACTGAACTGAAATATAACAAAACTGAAATGTAAATTTAAACGAACAATTAATTATTTTGCCATGCTCTGAGGCAGGGGTCCCCAACTTTTTTGCACCTAAGAGCAAATACTAGAATATCGATCGAATGGCGGGCACTATTTATTTTTTCAAGATAAATTTATAGTTAATAGACATATGTAATAATACACACTACAAGTAATGGACAAAATATTTAATTTAGAAAATTAATTTAACATAGGAACATAATTAGTATTAATATTCTTGTGTTAAATAAACTATTACTAAATAGCTTTCAAAACATACGAAGTATAAAAATTATTTATGAAATATATAAAATACAGCCAATGTGATCTTTGGCATTGTATTTCATTGACCAGCTCTTCATAATTGGGAGAAACGATGAAATTCTTGCTCGCAAGCTGTCGTCAAGGTGTTCATCTGCAAGTCGGGATCTATATTTCGATTTTATGATATTTATTGTCGAAAGCCATGATTCACACAAGTATACTGAGCCAAAAAACTACTTTATTTTATATGCTAGTCTTTTTAAGAATGTCGTTTTCTGTCAACTATATTCCAGAATCTCTCATCTGATATAATAGTTTTGAGGATAATGTCATTCAGAAGATTCAAAATTTCTATCTCCACTTCTTTTCGCCTTACTTGAAGAAATTCTGAAATGTATGTAGCTATTACGTTTACGCTTATTTGGTTGGTAAAAGAATTTACAAAAAAGATGATCAAAAGCTCGATGATATTAAATTGTTGAAAGCGCTTTTCAAATTGAACTTGAAGCAATTGGAGGTTTATGACAAATGTTGATAAGTCAATTTCACTGCCATCTATCACTTTTTAATGATTGGGAAATGCACGAGAGACTTCATTTTCAACTGTATTATCCATAAAACTAGCTTAGCTCTGAACGATTTTATAGACCCCTTCATTCTTGCTATGTCTGCCCTTTCCCTGCAGCTCCAAGTTTAAATTACTTAGCTTTGCCATTATGAAAGGCAAATCTGCTAGCCAAAGAGGATCTCCTAGTTCTAAAAATTTGATTTTTGGCTTCAAGTTAATTTTTTATTTCTTCAATTAAATGTAGAAATCTATCAAATACTATGCCTTTACTGAGATAGCGTACTTATGTATGTATTTGCATATCATTTTATGGGAAAAATGGAAAGCTGAAATATTTTATAGTTGGGCACAAGCAGCGGGCGCAACTAGACCGATCGACGGCCGCCATGGTGCCCGAGGGCATAGGGTTGGGAACCCCTGCTCTAAGGTATCATGGAAATTGTTTTTCCCAGTTTTACAACATTTCTCAAATTTTATCACATATTATAAAACCATATTTTATTGTTCATTTTAGCAAAACCACTACCAGCCCGCTTTGAGAAAAATTACTGTTTTTTTCGTGTTTCCATAGAGACAGAAACACGGTAAATTTTACCGTATTTAAGGAATTTTGAACAAATTTTTTTTCTTAAAATAGTAATGACTCCAATTACTTTACAATCTGTAACAAATTCAATTGAAAGCACGCTGTTTTGACAATAACCTTAAGGAATATGTCAAATACCTATTCTTGTGTTTTTTTAATATCTTTGTGTAATAAATAATTTAGAAATATTAGAAAAAAAACTTAAAATTTTCCCAAACCACTTCGTTCAGCGTTGAATCCTTTTATCGATAGTTTGAACAATATTACTTATCAAATTTTCTGAAACCTTAACAAGGCGTGAAATTAGATTGTTGTTTTTGCTCAAGTTGAACCACCACGGCTTCGTGCTACAAGTTTAAGAAATACGATACTATTAGTTCCTATTATTACTATATTATGACATTGAAGACAATTTGAACAATATTTCGGTTCAATAAGCGACAAAATTTGCAACAATGCATCGTTTAAGAGAAAATGAAGAAAATTACGAAGAAAAATATATTCTTAAAACACTTATATAGTGTATATGCCATATTCATATTTTTTCTTGAGTATTTGTTCAATAAGAAATATATGTTGCATTGTACTCAAAGTACAGTGTTTTTTTATCAGGTTTCAAACATTCTAACAATATATTTCTGATATAGACGATTAATCAGAAACAAAATATTTTTCGTGAGACTATAATGCAATGTAAAAATAACCGATCAAATTGCGATAAAAATTACTTACACTTAGTGTTTGTGCGGGTATGCTTTACCATAAAATCATTTTTTATCAGGACATGATATGTTAAGGAACAAAAAATCTGATATGCCGTAATTTTTACTGTAATAATTATTGTAAAATCACTGATGCAGTAATTAAATAAAAATTTCGATATTATATTTTACGGTAAAAATAGATATTCAGGATGAGGTATCCAAAATTCCGTTAAATTATACCCTAATTTGATCAGGATTTTTTTATAATATGAATAATTAAATTTGTTGGGTGATTATTAAAAAATACAGTATTATTATAAGCGTACTCCTTATATAAATATAAAAATACAGGCAGATAAAATAAATTATTTCCTATTTATTAAATGTAAAAAAGTAAAAAAAAAAAAAAAAAATCTGATTTGAGATAGCATTTAGAGATTATGAAAGATTAAATTATAGATTTTCGAAATGATTCCTAGGTGTCGGTTAAAAAAGGACAAATGGAGAACAAAGTGGTGTAGTAAAAATGAAAATAAATAAATGATAAAGTAAAGCTAAGTAAATTAAAGATAATATTTAGGAAAAATTAAAAAAATCCAAACAAGTTTAATTTAACAAGTTAATGATTGCTTAAGTAAATTTACAAGAAAGGCTCTTTTTAATGTTACTCAATATTTTGCGTACAAAAACCATAAATGAGAAAAATTAGAAAATATGGGAATAATTCTTAAAACTTTCCTAAAATTTTGTTTTGGGACATTAGTGTAATAAAATGTTCTTAATAACTGAGGATTTTTCAATAAAAACTTGCGTTTTTATCAAAAAATAATCGTAGCTTCATTTTCAGGAAACTATGCAGAATCCAATAAATAAAACTAATTAATATACACACTATTGATATTGCATCCCAACATGCAGTTTCTAGTAACATTTACTTCTGACAGGACTTCTAAGAATAAAATTTAGAGAGGCTGACAAAAGCAAGAAAAATTATGAAACATGCAACCACTATCATAAACGTCACGTTTCGATTTTATTTTGTACTTTAATATACTTAAAAACAGGAAGAAATTGGCATTTATTTTGATTAGATTGTAAATAGTTTTTGGATGCGGTTTAGTATTTGCATATAATTTTAAATTGCCACTCTATTTTGAATTGCACCAAACAAAATTTTTTATTGAATCATTGGTTATTCTGCTAGTTTTGACGCAGATCACTGGCCATATTTTTTATACAATGATTTAATTAAAACTTGGCTGGATGCAGTTGAAATAAAGAGAAAACTAAAAAAATAAATTCACTCATTAAACTGTATTAATTACATCCAAAAACAATTTACAATCAAAACAAAATCTAATCGAGTTCTATACTAAAATAAAATAAGAAATAATGTTGCCATAGGCGACGTTTTTGATAGTGTTGTTGCATGTTTCATTATTTCATACTTTTTCTTGCTTTTGTTATCCTCGCTAAATTTTATTCTTATGAGTCCTGATAATATTTGACTCTAATTTAACTAAATATAAATCTTATTATTTTTAAAAAAAATTTATAGTAATTTTATAACAATAGTATTAATACATAAAACTGTTTTACTCTTAAAATAAATTCTAGGATGTATAATATTAATCAATATGCTTGTTGCACCATTCCATATGTTCCGCTGAGACAAAGCATTTTTTTTTCTAAGATTGAAACCTTCTTGGAAGAATTTGCTCGTCAATTTTCTTCGCACGAATTTTTCCTCTTTGAATGGATCTGTATCATTGCCCTTTGGTAAGGATTCTCTGTGGGATTACTGTAACCTGCATCTTCCATTTCTGGAAGAAAAAAAATGGGAAGAAAGAAGTGTTTTTTGGTTATTTGTTATTTATTACTGAATGCCCTAGTTTCAGCCTATTGCAATAAGGTATGTTAACCATACCAGGGTTTTATTTATCCGTGAAATTCCGGGATTAGTTTTGGATGGGAAGCCAGGCGTCCATAGGGAATACCCATTGATGGGTAAAGAATGTATTCGATTTGTTTAATGCTGATACCGATATATTGAATAGAGTTGAATGCATTATTCATTTATATACTTTACTTAAATGTACTGAAAAAAATTTCGTCATGATTTTTTTATTTATTTATTTAGCTATTTTTATTTTTTTTATATTAGAAAGAAGCTACCGATGTAAAGATGTTATATGAAGATGTAAAATGCATATCATCTAAAAACTTATTTGAATAGTAAGCCATCTGCATCTTTGTTTATTTTGCAGTTTAGAGCGATCCTTGTTTTATCGTCATAGTTTGTTTTTATTCTTATTTTGCAGTTTGTATTTTGCAGTTTTTTATTTTGTTGGGTAACAAAGATATCTTAGTTTTAAATTCATAGTTGTTTAATTTTTTGTTTGGAGAAATCTTTGTTTTATCCTCATATTTATTATCTTCATAGCTGTTTATACATTGTTTTTTCAATACTACCTGATTTCACATTTTCCCCATTGTTAAAATCAACTTAAAGAACTCTGACTAGAGACCGACAAACCATTTCCAAAAAGCTGTGAATGAGTTTTATGAATTAAAACTGAAACACAGATGTCACTGTATTTACTTCAAAAAGTAATTTCTTATAACGTGAAATTCTTCTGAAGAACACCTAAACAGTTAAATAGGCAACTCGATATTATTGTAACAACATGTATTGTACCAAACTGATTTCTGTGCTAAATTAAATGTTCATTAATAATTAACGGAATTTAAACCAACTTATTTCGGTTTATCTCTTTATTAATTTCAAATTTTGAAAGACTGAAACTGTATAAGATGAAGAGTCGTCAACTGATACTTAGGGTGAGTTTTCAATGTTCATAGATAGAAAGTTTCTTGGAGAGGCACCAAGTAAAGGCCTATTTATGGTTTGCTTGAATACATTTAAGAGAGTCTAACTTTACTTTAGAAGTTTTTTTCAGAACCTTGTATATATTTTTTCTGGAGATTCTTGAACTTGATATAATTCAAATTGACCATTATAAGGATTAGAATCAACAATTTCAACAACTTAAATCAAAATTAGATTGAAGGAAAAATTAAATCTAATGAAAAGAAAGACGCTTTCCAGACCGATAAAAAGACTTCTGGCCAAACTACCGTATTTGCATGGTAAAGAAATTTCTGGTAGATAAAAATTAATGTTTCCGATAATAAAACCGAAACATAAGGTAGTTAAACCATTTATTAGGAAATTTTAGGTTTGCTGTGGTAATAATTTTTTGAAAATTCTGGTTCTCAAAATTATAGTTTATACTTCCACACATTTAGTAAAAATACAAAACTGATAAATAAATTAAACCAAATAAATGGTTTTTATGTCAAGCTCTAAAGTATCACCGAAAATTATCAAAATATTCTTCAAAACTATCATTCATTTAATCATTTGTTTGGTAATTTTAAAAAATAGCAATAATCTGTTTATACTTCTATGGTTTATTTAAATGGTTGGAAATATTTAGATGACTGTTAGTTATCTATTTTCGTATAATATTTTAATTATAAGTAAGGGAAAAAACACGCGACCGGCCTGTGTAGGGGGCAGGGAACTGTCCTTGCATCAGAAAGGTCCTGGGTCTGAATCCCGGGCAAGGCATTGATGTTTATTTCTCTCTCTGTGTTCAATGTCCTTTCTCCTTTGTGTGTGACTGTGTGTAAATGTGACCCGCCCTATAAACGGGTTGTGGTTGCAGTGAATGGCGTGGCAGAAGTCGCAATCCCGGCCATAGATGGCGCCACAGGAGCAATCGCACCCCCTCTGTCTAAACAGGCATACGACAAAAGGGAAAAAAAGCAAATAGTGATTTCAAATGTCTCAAGAAAGTGATTAAAAGTTACTTAACCAAGATACATCATGCAATGATGTCTGTTTTATGCATCTTTTAGGAGACAGTGGGATTTATTTATTCATTCAAGTACATATAAAAGTTTTTTTATAATTATTCATAATGACTAAAAAAATTTTTTTTCAATTTGAAAAACAGATAGCACGAATTTGAAAAAGGCAAACAAGAATGTAAACCATGGAATTACATCGATTCGCTCAAAACGAATCCTTCTAAAGCGTTTAAAAGAGTTTAGCGGAACAGCGATTCCCCCATGGCAAAGTATGTCTCCAAATTAATTCCAAGCAAAACAATTATCTCTAATTAAAGTAACCGTTTCCAAGGGGTACTGTCCTTTCAACATCTTTAAAGTATAGAAATAGAGGGTTCAATATCTTAGTGCTGCGTTTGTTATTTTTGTGGAACATATTCTTCAATTGAAAAAGAGACAAGACATTCTTCGTATGACGGACAAAAGTCAATATACAATTATTTTAATTATTGTTTCGCATCCATAGTTACGGTGGGATTCGAATCCACTTCCTGCACTTTAAATAGGTTTTGGCGGAAATGCTAGACTGCTTGGAAAGTGAGGCCCCTGTAAAACGCCAGCCATGTCCCTGGAAATATCTTCTTGATGTTTTTCACTATCTTGTACTATCTGTTTTTCGAATAGACAAATGCTTATAAACCGAACTTTGTAAAGAACATGTAAACCTCCTTATGTATGTGTAATAATAAAGAAATAAACATTAAAAAATGAGCTATTAAAGTCATAATATAATTGAAGCCACTACTATCACAGGGCTAAAGAGAATAGAAGGGCTAGTTCACTCCGCTCTTAGACCTGAAGCTACGATTTCCCTCCTCATGACGTCACTGTGTCCACAGATCTCGGAGATCGCAAGCAAAGATATTATGATAACTTTGCATCTTTCTCTTTGTAAAAATAAGTTAGACTATTTCTGGTTATTAGCTTTCAAACTTTACGTAATTAACACATTATTTCAGTTTATAAGCATAGTTCAAAAAAACTTTCTTGGCCATTATATTAAAAAAAAACATTTTAAACTTATAAAAATGTTTTACTAGTTGGCGAAAATGACACTAAATACTTTATTTTAAGAAGTTTAGTTTTAACTTTAATTATTAAGAAAAATGAAAGCATATATCGACACTTTTTTTATCTACATATTCTTTTATAGCAATAAGTTGAGTTAAATTTAAAATCCCTGATTTTAAAATATGCCGTTAATAGCAATTTGTTCTTACTTAATCATTAGGAAACATCGACCTTAAACACTAATTACTGAAATAAAATAATAATTTAGGTTCATAATGTTATTAGAAATTTTACAATTGCTTATAGATATTTAAATTTACGATGATATAATTTATAGATATTTAAATTTAAGAGAATATAATTTTTTTAAAAATTCATAAATATTTAGAATAACTACATTAAACAATATGTTATGAAATTAGGAGAATTCCAACTATATACTATATATTTTATTTATACTTTTAATTTACATTTCAATTTTCTTTGACTTTATCCATTTTTTAATTTTTTTCACCTGCCTTTCTTTTTGAAGTAACGAGGCTGTTTCTATTTAGATAATGAATTTTTATAAAAGTTCTTAACGACAGAATAAACGTATTGCTGTTTTATATTAACTGTGTCATTTCGGAATCCATTCTTTACATAGTTTATCATTTACTTAGGGAACACGCGGAAAATTATATTTTTTCCTTTTGTTTTTCTATCAAAATTTTTTCAAGTTGCAATCGCGCAAACTGGCATTTCGAAAATAGCTTTAAATTCTTGTAAATTCACTGCAAAAACTGAGGAAAGTCATTATAGAAAATAACAAATGGCTTAGAATATCTCGCAAAAAGAAATGCTCCAATATTAGTTAGAGCTAGTAAGGCCGAACGCTCCGTTCTTGAAGTAAAAGTGCGAGCTTTGCGCCAAAGTGAGTCATTATCGTAGGATTCAAAGGAGTGAACCAGCCCCTCTATTCTCTTTAGCCTTGCTACTATCATGCTTCCATTTTAGAATGTTAAGACATTTTCATGTGTAACATTTAAATGAATGATTTATTTTTGCTTTCTACAGTATATATAAAAATATGTAATTTCATAGTTATACTAGTTGGTAGATCACTTATAGTTTACATACAAGTAAAAACTACCAACACACAAAAAACAACTTTAACAAGTGCTTACTGATTAAAATTATTACAGTAGGGGATTATGAAACTAAAAAAAAATTTGAAGTATCGCGAATTTTAAAAGTACTGTTAAAATTACTAACCCTTTAACAAAATTACCAGTTCTTTTGGTAAAATTACCAACTATTTTGGCCAATTTGTCAAATTAGACCTCAACTTTTACCAAACAGCATGATAACAAAACCATATTTTATAGTTAATTTTACTGCAGTGAAAACTAAGCTGTAATTCGTGTTCCTTTAAAGAAAGAAACATTAATTTTATTAACATAAATATATACATTTTACCATATTCCGGAAGTTTTAACCATCTTTTTTCAAAGAGTATAGCTTATTAATTAGTTAGAATTAAAAATAAAATTTAATTTAAATATTTTTATTAAAGATGAATTAAAATCTTTTGCAGTTTTTAAATGATACAAACAACGGGAGAAAAATATAATTATCTACAAATATTACTTAAAATACTAGTCTCTAAATTATATGAATAAATGGCAATATATAAAATAAAAAACTAATTTGTTTTGAATATTCGCATCTCAATGATTTGATATATCGCTTATTGAGAAATAATGAAATATATCTTAAAATATTCATGATTAAAATTGGAATTAAAGTTAACTAGTAGAACTAACTACTAGATTTCTCTAATTTTAGAAGAGAAAACCACGACTTGTAGTTTTTAAATGTCAGCAAATGCGAAAAAATATTATTATTATCATAAAATTTGATTTAAATTGTGAGTTTAGAAGGTGTGAGAATAAATATGTATTATATGAAATCAAGGTATTTATTTGAAATTTTCTCATTACATTAATTTCCAATATTGTTAGTCTGAAATTTCTTACGAAAGTTCTAAGCAAAGATGGCGATAACTCACTTTTTCTCCAAACAATATTTACTCTTGATCTATTTCAAAATAATATTATTTTCGAAAACTTCAACTACTGAAGCAAAAATTGGGAGTATATACCGACAAAATAAGACGAGATTAAATTTTTCATGATTTTTCACATCAATGCATATTACGATATGACAGTTTATGCGATAAAATATTTTGTTTGACTAGGATATTAAATTTTGAAGTTTTTGTTCAATGTTTTCCGACTATTTAAATTTTTTTGGAGCGTCTGATTATTTAGTCAATAGGTGTTTCATCAAATTATCTATGGATATTTAATTAAAATATTATTATCATTACTTTAAATTTTAATTATGTTGAAACACACATTGAGCTTGAAAAAAGCTATTAAATGCTCGAAAACTGGTACCGTAAAACTAGTGTTTCAAGAATGCTTTACACTAACCGAGAAGGTAAAATATGGTTAAAACTAACAGAATATGGGGAAATTTACCGTGTTAATGACTCTGTGGGAACACTAAAAGGCTCAGTAATTTTTGCCGAAGTGCTTTTATAATGATTACGGTAAAATAAACAATAAATTATAATTCTATAATGTGTGTCAAAATTAGGTAAATAAGGTAAATTGTTTAAATTTTTTTCAAGATACAATTAAACAGGGCTAAAAACCCATATATTTGGGTAAATTTATATTTTAGTTTTGTATTTTTACTAAATGTGTGGTAATAAGAAATATAATTTTGAGAACCCGAATTTTTGGTAAATCGTTACCTTATGAACAGAAACATTACCAAATTAAAGGCTTAAATATCGTATATTTTATTTTTATTAGCCAGAATTATGTTGTTTCCTTTTACCAGAAACGTCATTACCAAATAGTATGACAATTTTACCACATTTTTTCCCTCTTTGAAAAGATAACAATGATTAGGACCTTTTTTTTTAAAAACCAGTAATAAAATTTGAAACTCTGAATTACATTTATAGGTAATTATTATATAAATTTTAATTTTCGGTTATTTTTATTAAATAAAAGTAAAATAAAACAACAACAATTAAGAAAGAATGAGCATATTGAATAAATTTTGAAAAGATCAAGCATATATAGAAATCTGTATTAGTATTATATATCGAGCATTTCAATTCAAAATAAAACAACTGAAAATATTCTCCACCAGTCAAAAACTAAAAAATGTTCTCCCCTAGTAACCATTCTTCAATTTTTATAACGGAACTTTTTCGTTTATAAACTTAACTTTAAAATCTAAGGTAAAGTCACCGTAAAGACATTTCCGGTTTAATAAAACACAACATAATTTTAAAAATAAACCAAAATATACGATATTTAAAGCATTCAAATGATTTCATTCAGAAATACTCGTTTTAAAAATTATAGCGCTTTTTACCACACATTTCGTAAAAATGTAAGACTGTAAAGTAAATTTAATCAAATAAATGTTTTGCATGCCGCGCTTTGAGGTAATTATCAAAAAATTAAAAATTTTTCCTAATTTTACCTAATTTTAGCCCTTAATATAAAATAACGGTTAAAACATGGTCAATTTTACCATATTTTTGTAGTTTTGACCACATTTTTTTCCAGTATGAAATATAGCCGAAGAGTTAGGAGAGGGACATTACCGCGAATGTTTTGATACATCTCAAAGTTACTGTTTCCTACCAAGGAACCTAGGCCAAAATCCACTTGTTTAGATGGATTCCTGGTTATTTAGGTCATATAGTGTATAATATTTGCATATTTACGTGTACCCTCCATTTATATTATGTTTCGAATTTATCAGAATAGAAAAATTAACTTTGATAGTAAATAGTAGTTACCATGTAAAAGTAGTAACTTTATAATTATAGTAATAAAATTTGTATTATAACTACTTCCGAATGCATCAAAATTGTATTCATGACTTTGTAACAAGTTTTATTGCATAATCAACGGAAAATTGTAAGTACTATAGCAAAAGCAATGAAAACTGGAATATGAATTCCCCAAAAAGTAACTTTTCCATTCTCTAAGCAATTAGTCATTATAATAATTATTTCGATATGACAGTCATTACAACTATGTATATTAGTTTTAAATATTCTGAATTCTTATTTAAGGCTGTAAAATGAGTAAAAATATTAGTTAAAAAAAACGTTTTAAAGTAACATGAGGAACAAATTATTGCTCTTATTCAATTATTGCTCAAAGTGACTAAGATGTTATTTTATAAGGTATAAATGCTTTTTAATATTAAAACATAAACATAATTTAATTAAATTGCTTTTTTTTCATTTCATAAACCTTCAACATTTCTACACAAGAAAGCAATAGCAATTCAAATTATAAACTTTCATTATTTGACTTCCTAGTGTCAAATAATGAAAGTTTAGATTTAAAATTTTTTTTAAATCTAAACTTTCGTTTAAGTTTAAATTTTAGTTTAAGAGTTTAAATTTAAAATTATTTTGCATTTAAAAGAAGTTTGGAGTTATTTTTGTCTGTGTGAAAATTCGCATAATGCTTTGAAAATGAGTAATTAATTCTTATTTATTTTGATTTTCTATTATATCAAACTTTTAAAAATAATAGTTAATAAATTACGTCATTTTAATTCATCATTTCATTTCATTTCGAATTGTTCCATCAACACTCAATACAATCAACTTATATATTACTTTTTCTCCAAATCTTTTAAAGAACCATGTAAAATTATTTGGATAACTTACTCAAAATATATAATAACGTGTTTTGAATATTTAGAATCGTTCTTCCATAAAATTATCCGTTATTATTGTGAATAATAGCATACTGCTTATTATTTAAAATTGTGTAGTGGATTTTGTAAATTTACTGCACCGTTGTATTGTAATCAGTGGATGCTGCAAAACTGTGTTGAAAATAAATATTAATTACTTCAGATATATGGTAGGACAAAATTATAATAATAAAAAGTTTCAATAGTAACAAAAGTATGGATACAAGTTATAAAACATAATATATGTTTAAGAAAATATATTTATTATTTCAAGAGCATAATCATTATTTCTATAATTATGTGCTTGACTTTCATTTTTTATTGTAAAGATTATTAATTCTATACATTCATCATTGTTTTTAAACAGATCGACAAGGATCAAAAGTATTTGTAAAAAAACCTAGCATACTAAAAAAAAGTTTGAACAGTATCGCATTTCACTATTATGAAATATATTGAAATATTACAGTAAATCGATTATCCGACTATCGGGTATAAATGTTATTTCATATTTAAGATAAAATAATATTAAAAATTTTCTTTCTCATTTCATATACTTCAGACATTTTAGCAAAAGTACAATTTCCGAAAACAATGTTTCATTATTTAAATTTCACACGTGACACTTAAAATCTCAAAGCAGAACTTAAATCCTAAACCTACTTTGCATTTGAAAGAAGTCAGGAGTTATTTTCTTGTCGATGAAGTTTTGCATAATGTCTTGAAAGCGACAATGTGCACGAAAGTAAATTTAATGAATAATTAATGAATAAAATTTTCTTCTCTAGGGAACTTTAAAAAGAGAATCCATGATGAATTACGTCGTTTTTTACTTCGCTATTTCTTTTCACATTTGTTAGTAACTTTCTATATTGTCCAATGGATAAGCAATACAATTACATAACATTCACATTTCTTGCTTAATCTTTCTACCTTCAAACTGTAAAAATCATGCTACAACCCGGCATACGGAACAAATCCTTGAACTACAACACATTTTACTATAATGAATAACATTAAAATATCACTATAAATCGATTATCCAACTTATGTTATTTCATATTTAAGATTAAACAAAATTAAAAAATTGCCTTTCTCATTTCATATACTTTAGAAATTTCTACAAAAGCACAATGGTCCAAAGCAATGTTTCATTATTTTAATTTCACACGTGACACATAAAATCTCGAAGTAGAATCTAAATCCTAAATGTACTTTGCATTTGAAAGAAGTCTGGAGTTATTTTTGTCTCGATAAGGTTTTGCATAATGTCTTGAAAGCGACAATGTGCATGGAAATAAATTTAATGAATAATTAATGAATGAAATTTTCTTCTCTAGTGAACTTTTAAAAGAGAATCGATAATGAATTACGTCGTTTTTACTCTGCTTTTCCTTTTCGCATTTGTAAGTAACTTTCGGTATTGTCCTATGGATAATCAATACAACTACCTAACATTCACATTTCTTGCTTAATCTTTTAAAGAACCATGTAAAATTATTCGGATAACTTATTCAAAAGTACTTTAAATAATTAAGTTTAAGAATGGAGCAATAAACCCCGATAACAAAGGAAAAACTTTTATAAATCTTTCTTGCCTGCAGAGAGTTTAAAAGGAAATTGCAATCAGATTACTGATTTTTTTTCCATTTCATTTTGAGTGGTTATTATTTCATACAATTTAATTAGAATCATGTTTGAGCTGTGTATCGAATTCTTTCACAATAATAAACTTTAACAATCAACATAGGTGCTAAAACGTTCCAAACCATTTTTGCGAAAGTAACAAATGCCCCAAATCATCGGTACTTGAATGATAAATGAGTTCGGCCCACAGACCATGTGCGGGCCTTGGCCTTCTTTAGTATTTTATTCCATGATTAGTTTAGGCTTCTCACCCGGCTACTTTGGCGACGCTTAAGTCTCTTTCCAGGCAGTCAACTCATCTAAATCTTAGATCTCTTTTTTGTGTGCATTTTGGTGTGGATAAAAAAAAAATTCAGTGGTACATTTTAATCTGTCATTTTGATAATGTGACCAGCTCATTTTAATTTTTTAATGTTGATACAAATAATTGTACAAGCTTTTAAAGAGTATATAAAAACATGTACCAAATTTTGAAAACAAAGACTCTTCCGGTCTTATTAGTAATTACTTCTTAAAACGTTGTATCGATTTACTAAGCAAATAAGGAAATAAATGCAAATAATTTATTTTAAATAGGACATTAAAATTTCATTCACTGAAAAAATTAAATTATCAAATTGAATTATACTTTTAAAAATACTTATCATTAAATTAGTTTGTTCAAAAAAACTCGTAATTAGATTGTAAGCTGTTCATTATAAACTATTTATTATAGAATAAGTACTTATATTTCAAACCTATATTAGAAAACTATATTCCATTCAACTTCATAAAATTAACTTTTTTTAAGTGTTTGAAAATGAATTTGTGACATATATCTTGAATATATCCTGATGTTTCTAATTTTGAAGTGGGTCTAGGTTCGATTTCTATGTAATTTAACCAATTCAGAGAATTTATAAAAGATTAACTAACTGCTTAAAAAATTTTCATAAACGTTTTCCCAAGTCAACTTACAAAGAGTTCTGAATGGAATTCAGCTGTACATAATTGATTTATTTATTTAAAGATCTACAAGCAAAACAGACTGCTGGTAAGGATATAAATATTTTGCCCCCTTTATAGATATTTGGTGAATTTGGTTCTTGGTATTAGAGATCACGTTACACAAGTAATAAACTTTCAAATTGGTCAAATTGACTTGTTTAACTCGCATCTCTCGATAAGTATCTACGTTTAGCAGATAATCGCAGATAAATATCTACGTTTGTTTCTTATATTTCAATAATGAAAACTATATTTTATTTCTTTACATTTCTGAGGACTGTATTAAATGTTTCTATAGTGTAGCTTTATAACCCCTTTTTGAGAATATAAGTTTCTTTGAGCCTAGTTCAAATGTGTTTTAATATTTTCTCAGCATTGTTTGTTTGTTTTCATTTACAAACTAATTTTATTTTAAAAATTAGTATAGATGCTTTCTAAATTTATTATTCTTATTTCAAATTGTATTGAAAAATAACTTTACAGACTTTTATGTGCATCTCATTTTACTGTAAAAATAAATTTTAGTGATTCTGGATAAAAAAAATGTCATCTATTTACCATAACATAGTGTAAGAGATAACATAGTGTAAGAGATTACCATAACATAGTGTAATAGGTGAAGTGAAACACTCGATTCAAGAGTGTTTCACTACACCTATATATCTCTGGAGTTCCACTGCAAAACAATGGTGCAAAGCTGCTGAATCTTTGGCGTTGGGAAATACTACTTTTATTTACAGTGTAAGGTTGCTTTTAATAATAAATGTTAGAAGTTAGGATGAATTTCTAATCCTACACGTTGAAACGTGAAATTAAACTTATAGTTAAAAAGTAATAAACAATATTTTTAAAAAAGCAATATTCGTAATGAAACCTGCTTTCATAATAAATAAACTGCATAGGTTTGAAAATAATTTTTAGACGTCCATTCTGTCTCAAATACATGAATTTATATACGCATCTATTTCTTTTTTTAATTTGTAAAAATTTTTAAAACACATTATATAATTTTAAACAGTTAACGTTTTTTCTTCAAATATTCAAATGAATTACTTTATACTGTAAAAATAAATATCGAGTATCTGAAAGAGAAAAAAATAAAATAAAAAAAAATATTAGCTGGAATACCATGAAAAAGTCGATGAGAGACTAAATTTAATTTATGCACCAGGGCTTTATCCAGATACGTCTAGACTAGCACCTAATTTAATAACGTCTAAATAAATTTCACAAATTGAATGAGAAACATGAGCTTACAGGGTATTTCAAACAGAAAATCACTAACTTGGTAGAGTTGCGGTTTGGATAGACGATTGGCAGTGCACTTTTTAGAATCTTTCCTTTTACATTGGAAGAATATTTCATTTTACATTTCATGAAAAACGCCCAATCGTACGTCAATTCTTAATTATATAAATAATAAAAAATAAGTGCATATTGAAAACTAAATAAAATAATTGAAATGAGAAAAATTAAAAACGAAATGGTATAATATCGTCAATAACACGACTATATCCACAAAAATAGTTTAATTTTCTATTTCTTTTTATTATTTATCTTTATAAAAAGTTCAAAAAATTGAAGTATTAAGTAAACTAACTTTTATACCAATTTATTTTATGTAGTTCTAAATGACAAAATGATAAAACCCAAAATTTGTAAAGCATTGTGCATTGCCTATCTTACGAAATAAATATTTAAAAAAAAGGGTTATTTTTGCTTAATATTTAAACCTGAATCATGTTCGCAGAATTTAGAAATCAGCTGAAGTTTGGAAAATATTTTGGAAATTTTATCATTTATTTTCAATACCCAACAAATTGACTCTCGTCATTCAGGTATCAGTAGGGCAGATTTGTAGGCCACTTTTTCTAAGGGCACCACATTAGGAGGGCAAACGTTGCTCTCACAGTAAAGACAGATAGTGCAGAGAATTAACGAACAACCACATTTTATCTAGTATTCGAACCCAAGAACTTTCTTAAAACTTTAAAATTCAATGTTTAACTTCGTAAGGAATATAATGAATAAGATTCTGGGATTTAGATTATTATAAATCGGAATGCTTCAGAGAATGTTTAGAAGATATGCATGCATGCTTGTAATTTTAACATATACGTTTAATTTTTAATAGAGTGAAATAATGAAGATCTGTATCATCCTTAGCATTTTCAATAATTACAGAACATATTAACATAAAGATATAAAAAAATTTAAGTTAAAAAAATTTCTTTTCGTGCATAATAATCAAAATTCTTAATAAGGATGGAAAGGAGTTACAATTGAAACGCCTTTCTTTCACGTTTCTGTTATGTCACCATCCATACTTATCCAATTAGTCTTGTTTATGTTTAATATGCGAATTTCCTGATGGAGACCATTTAATTAAATGCAATGCACTTTATGGAAGTTTTATTCTATTTTTTAAAAATAATGAAAAATAATTTCATTCATTCACTGAGTAGTTCACTTTCAGAGGTCTTTGAGCATCGGGGAATTTTTTTAAATAATTCTTAAAAAAAAACTCCATTGAATGAATAATAACACATTTCTGGAATATGTTATAATATATTTATTTCGAAATAAAACATCGTAACAGCAATTAATCTTCACACACCACACAGATATAGCAAACACCTAATCCTATTTTCAAAGGTCTGTTTTTCAACAATCATTGTAGGATCAACATTTCGTTTTTATCTGATCCAACAATGGGAACAACACCAAAGCTGGTACTCATCTCTTTCAACATTCTCAACAAGCCAACGAGAGAACTTTCAACCGTGATAGATTTACCATGCATCTTTCTGCGCTATAAAATCTATAGCAAAATATCTCCCCGAATATGATGTTGAACTTCCTAAATAATTAGCACTTCATCCTAAATCCATTCGAGCATTCACATACGATTTGAAGGGTGTCACTTAAATCTAAACATTAAATATTGAATAAACTTGTACCAGACTCTTCCACCTTCACACCAAATTAGAAGTATTTTCACTTCAGTAAACATTAATGTAGGCGCATTTTCAATATCGGTCGTCAGAAGTTCGTTCGCAATCAAGAGTGAACAGGCAAGAGTCTTCTACAGAAATAAAACCTTGCCGTTAAAACATACATGTATATTATTTGCGTAATAAGGATAACTATTTTTTAATTTTCAGATTTCTGTAAACCGTATTAAGGATTTTATACTGTATAATTTATATCCTCTTTCTTTTTGTTAACCCATATTTTACCACATTAAAACAAAATGTATATTTTTTGAAAAAAAATTCTATTACATACTAATGAAGCATCAAGTGAAACATAACATCCAAAAAACTCACCAAAAACTTTAATGGTTTAACATTGACAAGCTGTCCTATATATAGGACGATGGTCCAATCCACTACTAAATGCTTTGCGATCAAGCCTCTTAGTTTGCAGGAAATGACAGAAAATATTCGACGCAAGGTCCTAAATTAAATTTTTGGCACACAATTTTAGGATTTTTTTGACAGTTTTTAAGCAGACAACGGGGTTTTCTGTTAGGATTTCTTATCTATATATATATTTCTCTTACACGGCACCAAAACAAAGCCTCATTACAACTCCCCGAATGGCAACGTTAGAAAATCGACCAATGATTGCTGCTAAAAATGTCACATGGCACATCTAGATGAGGTGGCTCAACATATAGCGCTTTTAAAAACGGAAACAATAACCAGAGTGAGCATTATCAGGTTGTTCAATTCAGATTCATACCCTAAAAACATGATAATATTTAATTTAAACTCAATTATGAATTAATTGAAGTGAGAATGCTTTAAAAGGCCGCTGTTGAATTGATATTTTTCTACTGGGAGCTACCTAAACGTCTAAAAAACGTCTAAGTGTTTGTATTGAATGCATTGAATGCATCACAACGGAAAAGTTAGGGTTTAAAGTTTATATTTTTAAATACGAAAATGTTTTTCTAAAACTTTCAGAATTTCTAGCATTAACTAATTCATTATACACATTTAGTTGAATTTAGTTGAGTAACTGCAATATTTGATAATTTATTTTGCTAATACGTTTCTCATTTAGCAAATGTTTTGATTATTTCACCATGTAAAATCTAAATAGCTAATATACTTTTTTAAAAGCCAATAAGAACATTGATAGAATTCTTCTACATAAGTACAATACTATGTCTTTGATGATAAAATACTATGTCTTTGATGATAATATACTATGTCTTTGTGCTAGAACATTGTGTTCATTGGCGAGCGAGCGCAGCGAGCCATGGTTCACGGCGTGAACCACATAGGATTGCGTAGCAATTCTCGGGGGATGGCGAGCGTTAGCGAGCAGGGGGGGAGCCTCCTAGTTAATATATAATCAGTTTGTAATTTCAAGTAGTCTGAGTTTCTTCGTTGAACGCCTAAGCCTTTTCTTGCAGTATTTCGAAGTACGCTCAATCCTAGGTAAGATACGGTAACGTGTCGATGACATTCAAGCAGTTCTAGAGTTTGCTAACCACAAAAAGCTTTCCATGCTGCAACCAATAATGTCTCAAATGCATTAATGCATAATGGCCAATACCATTTTTTTTACTTAAAAGGAGAACAATGTGTTTCCATGAGTATACTCCACTCTTTTACTTCTTATAGGAAACAACACATGATGGTATGTCTAGTTTCTGATCGTATCTTCATAATTGGTACTAATCAATAGAAGATTTTGAAGAAATTTTTTTATTTCACTGTTTTTTATTATCAAACAGTTCCAGTAACGAAGAAAATTTTATTTTTGAGGCTAGCAAAAAGATCATAAGATGCGAAAAAATTCTTCATAGAAATTTTGTGCTTTGTTAGAGTTTCAAGACAGCAAATTTTCAACAACTATTTGAGATAATGACTTCTTTTTCTTTCTTTATGTCAGACTCAATATTTTTCTTTGTTCCTTGATATGTTATTATATGAAAAGCATCGAAAACACCCAGAGTCTGTATCCAAATTTCACGGGTTTCAATTTTATATGCATAATGCAACCATGTTTTCCGAAATAACGAACCATTCCTTCATCAATATTTAAATGTTCCAAAAATACACCAAATTGTTGTATTGCTTCATTCAACAGTTCATAAATTTGACGAATTTTGTAAAAGTGATCTGATGTATCGATAGCAGTGTTTTCATTGAAGTGTAAATACTTCTTGATATCAAAGTACCCTTTTCTCTACATTGCTTGACCGACGAGCTTTGTTCCAACGACATGGACGTTTTCCCAGCACATTCTCTAGTCAAAATATGGCAACCGCTAAAGAACATAATTCCCAAATATGGTCTAAATTCATCAGTTTTTAGATGAAATTCTTCATTATTTTTTGTCTAGCATACTTTTTTCTGTCGTGTACGAATTTAGCAATAATATTTTTAGCCATTGTTCCTGAAATAAATTTTCTGACCATGTTCACTGTGAAATAACTCAGGAGCTGAAGAGAATTTCGATCAATCTTTTTTTTTTGCTGAAATATTTATTTCTGCAGTAGTTTTTTCCCTTATAACTTCAATAGTTCCTGCAGTTTGGTTGTGGGTTTTCATCAACTGCAGCAAGTCCATATTCAATGCTAGTCTTTATCATCAGTGACTACGTATAGATCAGAAGGCCAAATTACCATTTTAGGATCACTATCATCAAATTCATTGCTCAATGGCATTAAATAGTCATAAGTAGTAGGGAATTTTAGCGTTGTCCTCTATATAGAACATCATCTAAATTTCTTGTAAAACCAGTTTAAATATGCATTTTTCGATTCAGTTTCTACTCAATTGTAATATTAAAATCTTGGGGTTAATAAATTTCAAAACAAATTTTTCGTTTTCTCTTTTCAATAATTTGAAACGAAATTTCAACTCTCGTCAAAAAAATAATAAAAAATAGCTATTTTCAGAAATCTAAAAAAAAATACGAAAAACTTAATATTAATCAGAATATGAGTTTAGCTAATGGTAATCCATCACAAATTTTATTTTAGAAGTGAAAAATTATTAAATATAACAATATCCGCTGTAAACATTCAGTAAATTGTTGATGTCCTATATATAGGAAGATGGTAAAATACGGGTTAAGCAATTCAAATTTGTTTCATACTCTTTCAGTATTACGCATATGTTTGATTTACAATGTAATTTTATTATAAAAATTAGAGTATATATGAATTCTAAATTAATGATTCTGACCTTATATTGTATTATGAAAATAAAAGCATTGAGATTCGTTAAAATTTTTTACAGTGTGTATATATACGTCCTATTGTTTAGTCGTTTGCTAGCTTCGAGGTCATCTTCAGAATTTCTTTATTGTCATCATTAATAGTTAAGTTTAATAATTTTTGGAAAATTTTCATTATAAAATAATTATTGCAGAATTTGTTATGGTGTATAATTTCACTTAAAAGTTGCATTTCTTTATATTCAAAGTAAAGATGGTATAAATATTTTGAAATAGTTTGGTTTTACAAAATATATACCTTTGTTATTTTTCAATTACTTTCTTAGTTCAACTTACGCAATCTATTTCGTATTTTCTTGTTATCTACAAATACAATGAAACAACAAATGATTTTTTCTCGGAACAGAACAATCCAACTCGTAGTCACCCTATTTCCGAAAAAAGTCCAGTTTTCTTCCTTCAATAGGCAAGTGGTAGAAAATAACCTTTGTATTTATTATACGGAACAATTAACCAAGAAGTTTTATGGGTGCCCGTTAGACAGAGAACAAAGAAAAAGCTAAACAGATAACATAAAAGAAAAACACTTTAGTCCTTAGTAAACAAAACCGGGAAAACGATTAATAAAAAAGGATTTACCAATTGTTTATTTGTTTGATTTATACATCTTTGACCTACAAATGTCAACGAATCCATAGAATTCTTCTAGTGTCCTTCGGGTACGTAAATATTTTATTTATTTTGATTTATTTACTATTTTATTTATAAATCAAATTCATAGCAAAATAAAAAAAGACAAAAATAATGAAAAGAGAAAAAGAAAAATTATTAAAATAAAATATTTAAAAAAAATTTAAAAAATTTAAATATTAAAAAACCAGAAAACAGGAAAGTTAAAAGATATAATCCCTTCATCAGCTTACACGATTATATCCGCAAAAAAGCGCTTCTTTAGTGACCTTCACCCATTGTATTGATATATTTTGCTTTGGCTACATTTGTACAACATTAGAAAGCACTCCTTTCTACGTATATAATCGTGTGAGCTGATAAAGAGATTATGTCTTTTCATATTTTTTTGTTTCCTGATTTTTACTATTTGCATATTTTTAATATTTTATTTTAATATTTTATTTCAATAACTGTTCTTCTTCTATTTTCATTAATCTTTAATATTTTCTAGTGTTTTCTCGATATTTTTAATTTATTTTATGAGTTCCATTTACTTGCAGCTTATGTATAGTAAATAAAACCTATTAATTTTCTTATATTTTCTTTTTTATTTACATTTTTAAACCGTCAAAATTTTTAGAATGTTACAAAAAATTTTGAATGCAGAATAGAAAGGAAATATGGATTTGTTTTATATTTTGAAAATAAATAAAAAAAATCATTAAATGTTAACAAGAAATCTTACACTGACCGAAAATGATTTTCGATCATAAAGAATACACAAAAAAAATCCTGTGAAATACGGAGAAAATGTTCTGGTAAAATTTCCTTGCCATACTGTACACTAAAGACTTTTTTGATAAAAAAAAAGGATAATTCTCGTTAATAGAACCAAAATATGCAGTACTTAAACTATTCATTTGGTAATTTGTCCGTTCATATGATAACGGTGTTCTTAAAGTACTGATTTTCAAATTTATAGTTCTTATTACAACGGATTTAATTAAAAATGCAAAACTGAAAGCTACATTAAACCGAATAAATGCTTTTCATTTCATTCTCTAAGGTATAATTTGGTAAGTTTACCATATTTATAAAATTTTATCAAATAATATGAAAGCCATACTTTATAGTTGGTTTTACCAAAATCATTATTAAAGCACATCGGTAAAAATTACCAACTATTTGCTGTTCCCACTGAGCAAGAAACTTTGTGAATTTTCTTCATATTCTGGTAGTTTTGACCATATTGTTTACTCTGTGCACAAATATTGACTATAAATTGAACTTCACTTTAGATTATTCATTTAAATAATAATGTGTCTTGTAAATATCTTATTATTGATAAAATGATGTAAATTTTAAATTGCAGTGAAACAATTACAAAACGGTATTTTTATAACAAATAACCAGTATTACAAAGAACTACGACATGGTTGTGAATAAAATATTATAGCAATTTAAAGCCATTTTCGCAACAGCAATCATTTAAAAAAATTTAGTTATATGTCAGCAGTATGCCATGCTACATGGTAAAGTGCGTAAACTTGCTTTTTTATACTTAATTTTAAATATAATCCCTAATATAAGCATTTAAATATAAGCATTCATGGTAAACAAAAAGTCACGTAAAAGATATAAATTATTATAAGTTGTTCGTACACTGTTAGAAATTTCTCGGAAAAAATGGTTAAATAACAATTTAGTGAATGGTTATTTTACCATATTTAATCGAAACAGTCAAATAACCATAAATAGAATGAAAATCAAACTGTTAAGTTTGAGAAAAACTGTTTATTAACTGCTTTCACCAAATACGGTTAAACAACCAGAATCTTATCTCGCCAACTAGAATCACCTAATGAAGCTACTTAGTTCTTTGCAACTGAGTACATATCATAGCCGAGCAGCCTTATCTGTTAATCTCATGACCGGCAGGAATATTATCTCGCCAACTAGAACCACCTAATGAAGCTACTTAGTTCTTTGCAACTGAGTACATATCATAGCCGAGAAGCCTTATCTGTTAATCTCATGATCGGCAGGAATCTTATCTCGCCAACTAGAACCTTCTAATGAAGCTACTTAGTTCTTTGCAACTGAGTACATATCAGAGCCGAGCAGCCTTATCTGTTAATCTCATGACCGGCAGGAATATTATCTCGCCAACTAGAACCACCTAATGAAGCTACTTAGTTCTTTGCAACTGAGTACATATCATAGCCGAGCAGCCTTATCTGTTAATCTCATGACCGGCAGAACTGCTGTCAATCATGACCGGCAGAACTGGAGTTCGAGTTCTAGTGTTGACACACAGGAACTGGAGTTCTAGTGTTGACACCACAATATTTCCTCCATTCCCTTCAACACACGAAGAATTTTCAGTGTCCGGCACTCTCCAATGCCTATTACCTTACGGAATGCCGAGCTCCTACGTCTAGTTAAATAATTAATTATTTTTTACTTTTATGAAAAATGTTAGTTGTAAATGGTTAAAAAACTGCATAGTTTTGGATTCATAGTTTTATAAATGTACTTTTTGTAAATGTTTTCAAAACCATAAAAAAAATGGTCCTTACTGTAATTTTTATGGTTAACCGGATGGACAGTCAGTTTTTAACAGTGTATATAGGATATTATTAATATTAGGAGTATAGTATATTATTTATGCATAATAGATGAGTAACAAAATATTATTCTCAAAACAGAATTATGTATTTATCACCAAATTATAGTTATATTTTTAAACTATGCCAACACAATGTACACAGAAAAAAAAAGAATCGTCATAACTGCCATAATATGTTTAAATTTACCGTGTCTCCTTTGTGGGAACAATAAAAATCTCCGTAATTTCTTACCGAAGAGCTTTGGTAATAGTTTTGGATTATAATTAAAATATTAATAAAGTATAAATAAAATATGGTTTTATAACATGTTATAAAATTCGATAGTTGCTATAATTTCTACATACATTAGAGCAGACTGTGAAAACTATTTATTCGGCGAATATACTTCTCTGTTTATTTTTCACAAAAAGTGTGCTAATGAAAAGTAGAATTTTGAAAACCAGAATTGCAGTAAAACCTTAACCTTATTAAAAAAAAAAATAATAAATGGTTTAAATACCACATATTTCAGTTTTATAAACCAGATTTCTGTTTTTTTTTTCTTCAAGAAATGCCATACAGTATGGTAATTTTAATTTTTTTTCCTCCTCACATAATAATGATTTTTTTTGTTTATTTTAATGATCAAAAAATTTTATGATTTTTCGATTATTTAAGGATGTATATTAACTATTTTTAAAAGAACAAAAAAATTCGTATTTCCTTTGAACTTTGCTATAAAACTATTTCCAAAAAGTATTGAAATCTTGACTTTACGAAAATATATAACGTCTATTTAGACGTCTATAAAACATTTTTAAGAAACCAGGTGGCAAATTTTACTCTGTAAAATAATATTTTATCCGTGAAAATAGTATTTTATTCATTGAAATATTGTATCCATTTATTTAAATTTATTTAATTTAAAATGATATATGTATTATAACTTAAACTGATATATTTATAATGATGTTTTGAATATTTGTTTTTAATATACTATGGTTCTTATCGAAATATATAATAATTTAAACAATATGTTACCTGTTTTAGATTGATGCGTTTTGTTTAAAGTTATATTTTAAGACATTTATTTTAATATATTTTATGTATAATATTCAGTTATGCGTTTAGTTATATTTTGTTTCATATCAAATGCTAAATGCATTTTATATAAGTGTATTTGTCTCAAAATAATGTTTTTATAGCATTATAGCTATAATAAATTATATTACAGACAAAACATTAGAAGCAATTGCATTATTATTTCTGCTCTTAGTGTTTTTCTTTAGAACCAAATGGTAACTCCATTTATATTATAAAAAATAAGTATAAAAAGAAATGAACGGGAAAATTGTTATCCAAATTTAATACTTTTCTAAAATAACTCTCGTTTTTTTTTCTATAATTTTCTTTACTATCTTTAACAGTATGCCACTTTCCTCCACTTTCAAACCAAACGAACGAAATGACGAAACTTGATTTCTAAAATTGTTTTGCATTTATCGACTTGGAACGAATGGGAGCAGATGTTTTCCGGAAACTCGATAAGCTTCGTTGATTCGCAATGCGTAAGCAATCTAATAAAACCACTCACCGAACACTTTTCTGCCGATAAATCTTTTCAGGTTTAGATGTTTTATTTAAAATCACGCACCAAAGTGCAAGATTTTTGCACCGTGACAAATTAACTTCTTACTTTATAATCATTCCATGACTTTTGGGGGATAAATGAAGGATGCTAAAGTATTTTTGTATCTTATTTAACGGCATGAATCTTAATTTGGATTACAATTTCGAGTGCTTCATTGGAGGAGTCAAATTTTAAAATAGTGTTAAAATAATTATCCTGAAAACAAGATTAGTTCTGATTTTAAGGATAATTGAATTTATTTTCAAACAAAATTGGAATGCATGCTGGTAGAAATTATTTTGTGATAGGTTCAGTAAAAGTTATGCATACTTTTTGAATTATACCGAATTACTTAAAAGTAAATTTATTTTAAACTATCCGAATACCTCAAAGAGAGGGAAATAAAAAGTAAATCTTCAATAAATATAAGTACTAAGCACTGCAGAATGATGTCTAATACAGAAATGTAGCAACATAGAGTTAAGGTGATTTCACATTTTCTTTCATTATTTTTTGCCCTTCCCTTTAGACTATACATTATCAGATTAAACAAAACAGGTTTTCAGTTGTTCATACACTTCCTGGTCAAAAGTATCTGGAAACGCGGTTGGTGGAGACTCTGGTGGTAGCGTAATGGCGTGGGGGTGTTTCACGTGGTTTGGTCTGGGTCCGTTAGTTCCTGTGGTTGGAAACATGAATGCTGAGATTTGTGTGGACATTCTGGACAATGCTGCACTCCGAAATCTACGGCAATATTTCGGAAAAGGTCCATTTCTCTTCCAGCAGGACAACTAGTCCCTTCACACATCAAGGCTTGCACAGACATTTTGTATGCCTACTTGAAGAACTTCCTTCACCATTCATCTAGAGCAGTGGAGGCGGCTATGGTTACGAGGCTTGATTATTTCAAGTTGGGGAAATATTTAAGACATATCTAGGTTCAAATCGACGAGAGAATGGGTATCATTTTTCTTCGGGAAGCTTTCGGGAGGGAGTGCTTGGCAATGCTCTCCTCTTTTTAGTATGCTCTTTATTGATTCCATATTAGCAAACGGTCTTAGACAATGTGGCGAAAGGAGTTCTTTACATAGATAGAATATACTTTGCATTCTGGTATTTTAAAAGAATGAAGGTAGCCAAAAAATCATTTTGAATCCAATTGAAATATCAAAGGTTGGAAAGAGTAAGTATTTGAGTATACTTTATGATAAATCTTTAATTATGTGATTTGTTGGTGGAATAGTCATTTCCTACAATTTGGAATGAATGTTCTAAATTTGATTTTGTCGGATACAGAAAATGACCTACTTATTAAAAATTTTCCACTGATTTAGTTTTTTAAAGGATTATATTCAAATTATAAGATGAAGAAAAGTAACTAATTTGTCTAATTGTGCCTAATTTCATAAACATATTTAAAAACTTAAAATACGTTTTTCATTCGCATATTATAAGGCTAGCATACTGTTTATTTAGTCATAAATTAAAAGAACTTTAATTATGAATGACATGGAAGAGGAAAAAATTAATAGTACTACGCATCTCTTATGGATGCCAACTGTTTCGGATTCGACAACATCAAAACTCGAATAAGGTAATTTCTGGTTTTAAAAAACCTGAAAATCTCAATTTATAATCTTGAAATTGATTAATTTGCTTCTAACACTTTCTAATAAAACTTCAGAAAATCCTACTTATACCTTAATAAACTTTCAAGATAATAAAAAAAGATTGTTCTTTTTGTCCCTCTATAATCACTCACCCCACGTCAAATGTCGGAAGAAAAAAAACTATATATATATAATATATATATATATATATATATATATATATATATATATATATATATATATATATATATATATATATATATATATATATATATATATATATATATATATATATATATATATATATATATATATATATATATAGATATATATATAGATAATTTATATATATATATATATATATATATATATATATATATATATATATATATATATATATATATATATATATATATATATATATATAAATATATATATATATAAATTATCTTTTTTTAAATGCTTTTGAATAATATTTTTAATAATTTCCATACTTTCTCAATATTTTAGCTTATATATATATATACATATATAAGCTAAAATATTGAGAAAGTATGGAAATTATTAAAAATATTATTCAAAAGCATTTAAAAAAAGATAATTTTTGATATTTGAAGAAAAAAAAATTAAAATCACGAAAACAAAACAAAGAAAAGATTTAATCTCTTCATCCGCCCACACGATTATATCCGCAAAATGGAGTGCTTTCTAATATTGTATTAATGTAGCCAAAGCAAAATATATCAATCCAATAGTGTGAGGAGCACACAAAAAAAATGAAACGAAATTAGAACACATTAAGTAATATATATATATATATATATTACTTAATATATATACATATATATATATATATATATATATATATATATATATATATATATATATATATATATATATATATATATATATATATATATATATATATATATATATATATATATATATATATATATATATATATATATATCATACTATATGCTCATATCATACTATGCGCATGTGTTAATTATCAGAAACTAGAAAAAACTAAAAGAAATGGGTTCTTTTCAATACTTTGTAATTATCAGGATATATTGTTATTGTCGGGGAAATTATAGAGAAAATGTCCGTTTGTTAACCAACTAATTAACCAACATGTTTATCACAATAAGCTCAACAGGGTCAAGTGCAAACAAGTCACGTGCCACAGTAAATCCGCACTAGCCCGGTTTAATCATTCTTTCCTTTTGGCATCACTATCTGTTAATTAAAAAAAGGCGAATTAAAAGTGACTATTCACAGTGACTATGCCTGACTTCCCTTATTCATTCATAACATAGTATATCATATTGTTATAAACTATGAATAAAATTAGCGTAAAGTTAAAGTTAATGCAAAATTTATGAAGTTACTTTTTCACCATAAAAACCTTGTTATTGAATTTTCAGCCAAAGAATCCAGGGTTTCATCTTGTAATTTTACAGGGTTTCATCTAGTTATATCGCAGGTTTGCTAATGTGAGAAAATTTACAGAACATTTTTGAGTGGTATATAGTATCATCTGCACCCATTTGTAGATACTAGTCCCTAGTTAACATTAGCCATCCTCTCCCCTAAATATATATTGTAAATTTTATTGATCACTGAAAAACCTACTCGAAAA
The DNA here is from genome assembly GCF_982258835.1 of Parasteatoda tepidariorum. Taxonomy (NCBI): domain Eukaryota; kingdom Metazoa; phylum Arthropoda; class Arachnida; order Araneae; family Theridiidae; genus Parasteatoda; species Parasteatoda tepidariorum. The sequence goes on from NC_141759.1 coordinate 46,429,979, forward strand.
TAAATTAATGTTTACGTGTTCATACGTTTGTCAAAAAATATCACCATTACTGTTCAGAAATTTATTTCATGACTAGAAGGGAGGGTGTTAGCAACACTAAAAGGGAACGTTTTGGATTAGTATTGTCATCACGTTCTCTTTCTGACGCTTTTTTTTTATGGGGAGGGGGCACTGGAAGTGATAGATCTTGAAAGTTAGCTCTTAGAAAATCAATGAAATAGAAAACCGCAGTCTTGTTAAATAGAAAAGAGAAGAAATATTACTGGCGTCTTTTGTCTGTTTAAGACATGGTGAAAATTTTCTATTTCTAGAACAAAGAAAAATTTTGTGCATTGATTCTGCTCTTACCTATCCTTTTCATTACAAATCATGCCTGCAGATATTAGTAGGTAGTAGATATAGTTGCCTTGTGCTTGAGAAAATGGTTGTATTTAATATAAATAATGTTAAATCAGTTATTTAAATTATTTATGTTAAATTATACATTAAAAATGACAAACATGCAGACAAAACAAAAATTTAACATGCTCCTGGAATTTTTAACACATTTATTTAGATACTTTTAATGCTTACATAAAAATTATATAAAAATTTTCGATGGTTTTTTTCTGTAATTTTATGTAAGCTCAGATGATACGATAACTAAACTTATCATTGTAGACTTTTGATCGGGTAGTGGATGGAATATTCTTCTTACAATTAAAAAATAAGCATTATTTAATGTAATAAATATATATTTTGTTCTTTTACAATATGTTAAGGCAAAAAGATATTTCAAATAATTGACCAGCTTTCGTATTAAAGAAAAACCGCAAAACTGTTTTCTACGGAAAAAAATTCTTCATTTCTTACACTTAATAAAATGCAACAAATCGATAGGAATAACTGTTTAAATGTTAAAAGGGTGTTTATAAATAATTATTAAAGCTTTTGTAAAAAAAAAAATTAGCGCTTCATAAATCTATATATTTGACTTTTTCTCAGTCAATGTAGCAAGAAAACAAATGCATGGGTTAAAATACCTCGCATGTATCCAATGCTTGGAAATTGCTAAGGAACAACTGATTTATGTAAAGAACGCTCCCGACAGCCGATCAATAACATTAAAATAGAGTGCAGAGGGTGTGTGGTAGATCAAGACCCGTTATCTGTATAAATGGCAGTTTATACAAGCTCTTCATTCATTTGAAAACTGATGCTTTTTGTGTTCAACCAATATAGCCCCGTTGGTTGTTGAACTTATTCCTGTGAAACTCAAAGTGTTGTTGCAATAATAAAGTGCAAAATATCAGCAAGATATCGTTTGAATGCTTACGATTATGAACGAGCAGTTAGACGACTGGAAACAGGCTAAAGTGTCATGACTGAGGCCTCAGTAATGGGTGTGTCAAAAAGTGTCCTCTCGCAATTAAAAAGACCGCTGTAGCAGGAAATGCTGTGCAAAAGCATGCCGGTGGACATGGTAAGAATACCACACTTCAAAGGTATTGATATGTATCTCTAGTGGCAAAAAGGAACAGAAATGTCACTCCTAGTAAGATAGCTGTAAACCTTATAACCAATACCGATATACAGGTTTCTACCAGAGCCAACTCACGGCGATCAATTCAAGTTGTTTCGTATGCCCGAAAACCAATTCGATACATCTCGCTTCAAACACGACATCATCGAGAAACATTGTGCAAGACGCTGGTGTAAGGAGCGTATTGGTTGTGGTCCAGAGTGATGTTCCACGACGATTCCCGTTTCACCGTGACGAGTTATTCTGGCCACCAATTAGCGTGAAGAGAGAGGGGGGAACACAATATGCTCAACACTATGCTCATGAACGTGATCGGTGTGGCTCAGGCGTGTTGGTATGAGCAGGCATCATGCACAATAGCAGAATGCTGCTTCACATCTTTGAGTGACGTAGTGCTACATCACAGCGGTATCGCAAGGAGATTATTCAGGATCATGTTTGTTTTCTTACGGGTGTGGTAGGTCCAGAATTTATGTTTATAAACGACAATAAGCGGCCACACAAGAGCCCTGTATTAGAAGACACTAGAAAGTGAAGGTAGTCAGTATGGAATAGCCTGACTTCTCCCTGGACATGAGCCCTAATGATCCTGTCTGGGATATCCTTGGAAAGTGTGTTTACCAAATGACATGCCCTACCCGAACTAAGTAACCACTTTGAGAAAGGAGTGGGACAGTATCCCCTAAGGGCACCCCGATAGTTTAGTCTGCAGTATAAATAATAAATGCAAAACAAGCATTTGTGTCTGAAGTAATCATACACCACCTTACTGAGATACTCATACACCTGTCTCATTTTTTCAGGAAGAACCATTTTTCGTGGCTATTTGAAAATCATCTGAAGAGTAGTTGTTTTTAACATTTAATTTTGTCATTTTTCGATGTGACAATATTTGTACCATATTTCAGTGTAATAAATGCACATTGTCTCCACTAAATATGTACTTCATTTCTTCAATATGAGTTTCATTTCTTCAATCAATGTTTTTTTTAATTATTCCGAAAAATATAATTGTTCATTGGTAATTGTCAAGCAGTATAGATAGTAGACTTATGCTTCTTTCTCTTTAAATCTTCTCCCGGTTAGTAAAATTAAAATAGCAAAGTGGTGTAGAAAAACAAAATATACTTATATTTTTCACTCAAAATTTATTTCTCTGTTCATTTCGGCAGATATGCAAAACAGTGTAAAACTAGCATCTGCAGAAGGAAATTTAAAAAAAGAAGGATTTTCTGGCAGAAGAGTGAATTCTTATTTAGCAATTTAAGTGTCCTTTTAGACTATTTATAATCATTGCCATTTTAAAGTTTTCATTCTAATTATAGTAGTTATTATATTATAAATAATAAACACACTCGTAAAGTCACATTTGATTTGAATTTGAATTAAAATTAGGAGTCAATTTTGAGTTTAAAATGTATTATTAGGGTTGTTATTATAAAGATTTTTATGATTATTTGCTGAAAACTGCATTTTTAGACTAAAAACTAGTTTTTTTTTTATGTTGGTTGCTTTTTTTATAAGTAACAATCGTAATAAGTTATTGTAATAGTTTTAGGTAGCGTCCTCAATGACTCCACGATATGGGGCTTGTGTGAACAAAAACAATTTTTCTAAGATTTTTTAAAAAGTTCATAATTAAAAGTTTAAAAGAGCTTCAAAAAACGGACCACCCTGAATAACGATTGCTCTAATGATCTTCACGCTCTAGGGCTCATTCTTAATGGTTCAAAAATGGGACCTCTAAAATGGTAAAAAATAAGTTCAGGCGATATTTTAAGTTGCGGAATCTGAGAATATAGAGGGTAGTCGCAATCTGGGAAATAGGTTACTTATAGTTTGGTCAAGAAAGCGAACCAAAGTTTGGACCCCTTAATGATAAGTTTACTTTTTGCGTATTTTGTTATATCTCTAAAAAATTTGTGCACACAATTATAAAATTCGATTATCGAAAGATAATTCCATGCAAAAAAATATCTTTTTTTTAGATATTTATTATTTTTTTATTATTTAATTTTAGAGAGGTCGAAAATTTTTAATTGTAAGGAATACGATTTTTTGCATTATTTTTAAAAAAATTTAACCTAATATAGCAAAATACAAAATTTGATCAAAATCGATCAAATTTTGAAAAAAAATTGAGAAATCGATTATTAAGTGTCTAACTTTTTTGAAATTTGATTAAAAATAGAGTCTGCTCTTATTAATTAGCATATTTGAGGTCACAGCTTTGAGCCATTAAGATTGAGTCCCAAAAAGTGAAAAATGCGATCATTAGATCAAAAGTTATTCAAAATGGTCCATTGTGTTCAAAGTGGTTTTTTGCGCACTATACGTTAAACTTAGCCAATGCATGATTCAATATAAAGAAAAGCTTTCAAATTTGAATAAATAAAATATTCTAGACATGATCAAAATTATGATTTTAAAATGATCAACTTCTTATATGATTTCAAAATAATAAAGTTTCTTTGATATATATTCATGAAAACTGGGCACAATAGCCTCCTCTCCCCTACGATATCTTATAAATACTGATTCTATATGTACAATAAAGAAGATACCTAATCAGATTCCAAGCACATTCTGTTTCAGATTATAATTTACCTCTTTTTACAACGGTTTGGTTTTAACCATGAAATATGGTTTTAAACGCATAATAGAAAACCAGATAAAAGATCACAAATAGTTTTATCCCAGTGATCTTAATACCAATGCAATTAATTGTAGGAATATATAACAAAACTCATTTTTTAGCACCTGAATTATCGGATCATAGTCCATTTCAACCCTATATTTTTGCAAATTCTAAAATTAAAAAAAAAGGCTTAGTAGTTAAATAAAACAAAATGTAACATTTGACACGTTTTTCTGCCGTATATTTTTATTTGATGCTGCATATAAGTCCATCTACTATGGGTTTGGGTATTTAAAAATAACATTGACATTTTAAAACAGGTTTTGAAGTATGTAATAGTCTTACTAGTAAAATATTTTACCCGATCTTTCAAGATATATTTTAATTTTTCCCCATATTTAAGTAAAAATTTCTAATTGCAAAATTAAATAAGCAATTTAACTACTAAGTAACTAATTACATGAATCTTAGTTGCACTTAAATCTCAGGACATAAGCTTTTCTTAAAATTAGTATATCCGTAACTACTGCTACTAATAAAAGTTTTCGTAAAAGTACTAATAAAAGTATTATTAAATAATAAAAGAACCGGGTGGCATTTTCAGTGAGAACTAGTGGCTAATATAAAAGTATCAAAGCAAAATCTTCAAACATCATTTATCCTTATTTTTAAATAGAAGTCCTGATTTATCAATGCGGATGAACGACTCTTGAAAACTGATGAATTAAAATTTCCTTTAATTTAACTTTTAAATTTGTTCTTTGAAAAATATGGATGATGTGAATTGAGCTTGACTTGGTATTATTTACTAGAGGTTGACTTCAGCACTTAAAACTTATTATAACGCAATCGTTCCACAAAATACTAGTTCAGGTCTACAAAAACTTAAAAAAGTTGTTGTTGTCGTCGACCATTAAGGCTGAGAGAATGCGATTAATCTTGTTTTTCAGTGGCGCCATCTATGGCCAAGTATTCGACTTATACCACACCCTAACGTCACACCTGTTTATAGGGCGGACCCATTCACACATTCATCGATCGTAATTTTGACCTGAACCGGAGAACGATCAATCTCCAATTCAGTACCCCCAGAGTTTTGATTTGTTATGGGAACATGGAGAACTTTGTGACCCGACAGATTTAATCTTCACCAGTCACCATTTACTACAGGAGGAGTCTTTGGCCATCTGGAATCGAACACCCGTTCTCACAAACCTGAGTCCAACGCCCTGCCAACCAGACTATCCCGTCCAATTAAAAAAGTAAGATATATAAATGCAGTAACGTATGAACAGTATTAACTCCGTATTTTTTCTTCTTATATTTTTATTACAGTAAACGCATTTTCAGATCTACAAATGATTATGTTTTGCACAAATTTAAATTGTGTTTACCTGTTTTAATACTCCAAAGAATTTTTTAACACTCAAATTTAATGTGAGTAGCATTCAAAGTTTTAAAAGACTATTACCTTAAGTGGATAAATACATAAATTTGTACATACCTTTGAAATTACCTTATTCAAGTTGAATTAAAATTGTTTCTGAAGGAGGAAACGCCTGTAAAATAATTACATTTTTATACAAGTTCAAAGACAATTTATTCAATTTTAAAATAAGCAGATTTTTTTTTTAAATGGCAACATTTTGTAAGTTACATTCAAGTTTAAAAAGATGAACGCTAATTAAATCGATTCCTAAAAGTGGAGATCCACGCAAACTTTAATATATCTTCAAAAAGTTACCTTATTCAAACTGAATTCAAGTTATTTCCACGTTTACTCTGATACTTTACGAACTGCCTCCCAATCGATATCTTCCAGAAAAGTGGTAGCGTGAGAAGTTTAATCACTCTCAGTAGCAGCTGAGGAAGCTATTCAATGTGTGTTTGCTTAATTAGCACCTGTGGTCCCCTTTGTGGGGGAGGTTCCGAGGGTATTTGTAGTGGAAGAGACTTCATTGTTTTGATAAAGCGCAGCGGATGCATCATTAACGGTTACAACCAAGAGTACCCTTTTTATGTGGAAGTTTAATAAGGGTGATTAATGCCTCGTTCTCCAGCTTAAGAATGGTGTTAATTAGTAAAAATGCTGTATCAATAAAAATTACCCATTATAGTACTTTTTTGTGACGTTAAAAACTAAGGATGATTTAGATTTTTTTAATGTAAAGAATATTTTTTTTGATTGCTTTAGAAGTATTTCATTTTGTTAATGGTCCATTTATTGCCTGGCTTTTGATGCATTTTAAAGATTTATTTCAGTGTATTTTCTGAATTTTTTAAACATTTGAGTTAGCATTTTTCCAAAATAAAGCAAAAATTCCCCTTTTGTTTTGAAAAATATGGCTGATGCTGCATTTATTAAGATATTAGTATTATCAGAATTCAGTATTTATGACATTTGTTTTACAAAATACGGACTCTTAATTTAAGCGCGTGTGAAGTGAAATAAACTTAAATTTATTGTTAACTATATTTTTAGAATATCATTATTTAGTAAAAATTTTTAAACTATAACTAAATTGAGAAAACAAAATTTTGGATTAGAGACATAACAAAATGATTTAGGCAATTACATATCCTTTATAATTTTAGTATTAAAATTACACTTTTCATATTATTGAAAAAAATTTCTTCAATTACAACACTGTTATATATATATATATATATATATATATATATATATATATATATATATATATATATATATATATATATATATATATATATATATATATATATATATATATATATATATATATATATATATATATATATATATATATATATATATATATATATATATATATATATATATATATATATATATATATATATATATATATATATATATATATATATATATATATATATACATATATATATATATAATGCTTGAAAAAATGGTGAGCAATATTAATCAGATGGTTCAAGGGTGAAGACTCCACAATTTTATGTAGGCAATAAGATGCTTGTGCATATTATGTAGTTAACTAATTAATATCTTAATATCTAACGAAAACTACTTAATATACCTTTCTGGAAACAATACTTGAAAATAGTTTTATTTAATGCTAAAATTTTAAGTTTGAAAAATATTGTGGTTATTATTAAGTACTATAAAACATTATTACTGTAATGCAATACTACGCATGGCACTCTTCAAATTGTTGTTCTGTGATATTTTAATTACAACTCAAAAGACATTCAATCCATCATTTGGGAATTTATATTTTTTATATTAAAAACAACATAAACTATCAAATAAATCAACTACATTTACTGCATATTTTACGGAATACGTGTAATAAATTGGCAAATTTGTAAAATATTGGCAAATTTAAATTACTCAACAAATTGAGTAAAATAGTATTTGTGAGTTCGTCGCAAACGATTACTACAGTCAATAAATTTTCTTTCATTAAATTGGTTTACAACGAATGAGACACATATAAACTGCATTGGATATGGATACAAATTAAATTGCAAACATATGGAAGCTCTAAATTTTTGAGTAATCCCTTAAAAGTGTAGCAATACATTAATAAAGATCTCATTAAAATATTAACTATTCTACAATTTGCATGACAGAATTTATTAATCAAATTCTCCGGAAATTATACTTCAACCAATAGTTATAGAAAATTTTAAAAGTATCAAATGAAGAGCGAAAACTTATCTACTGAATTTGACTTATTTATTAAGTAATCGTAAGCCTAATCTGATATGAAAGCTTATTAATCAGTCGAAAATTTAGCGAACATTGTTCGGGTCGAAGCTGGAATTATGAATACTTTTAAGACTTGTGTTTGAGTATGAAAATATTTATTTAGGTTCATCTAATTATTCATTCATTATATTCCTATTTATCTATCTGTCTGTCTGTCTATCTATCTATCTATCTATCTATCTAATATATTTATATATATATATATATATATATATATATATATATATATATATATATATATATATATATATATACATAGACGAATACAAAATGAAGAATGAAACAAAGAGAAATTAAAAACATATGAAAAAGGGGGAAATAATAAGTAATAAGAAAAAAAATAACAAACAACAGTTAAAAAAAAAAAAAAGATAAAATTTTATTTAAAAAACCGGAAGAAAAAGCCGGAGAAAAAGATATAACCTTTTTGTCAGCCCACACGATTATATCCGTAAAACAGAGTGCTTCCTGATATTGTATCAATAAAGGCAAAGCTAAATATATTAATACAATATTGTGAGGAGCACTCAAAAAAATTTTTTATAAAAATTGCAACAAATAAAATTGAACACAAAAAGTAAAAATAACTTGTAAAAGCAGAAAATAAAATAAAAGAAAAAGAAAAAACAGTAAAAATGTACTATAAAGCGAGTAGCGAAATTAGATCAATTTACATGGACGGAAATTTTTCAAAAATGACTTAAAAATGCTTTCGCAGAAAGATTGCCAGATTACAAAATATGAAAACAAAAGCGCAAATTGAGTATAACAAGAGGGTTTTAAAGTGTCGTTCTTACTGCACTGCTGTGTACTATTGTTTTTCTTAACTTTCTTCATGTTTTCTTGTATTTATACATATATATATATATATATATATATATATATATATATATATATATATATATATATATATATATATATATATATATATATATATATATATATATATATATATATATATATATATATATATATATATATATATAATATACCGACCACTTATGATGTCATCATAACAATTTCCTTAAAGCTTCTTTCTCGACTGAAAGGAAGAACTGGTAGTTAGTACTGTAGATTCAAATATGTGACTCTTTACGGTTTATAATTTAGCATTTTTCATATGACTGTACGATTATATTTGCAGCATGAAAATGGAAGGATAATACTTCTGTTTCTGTCTAATACTGTTTTTAAAATTGTGTTCTTGCTGTTTTAACAGAATGCATATATTTTTTTTTAATGCAAGCCGGATTATGTGACTTCTGTTAGCTTTTTCAATTTTTTCCCTACTGAGCATTTTTGAAAAAACAATAAAAATTTTAATCAATTCCAAGTTTCCTAATTTAAATTTCAGTTCTATCATTCGTAAAGTATTTCTCTGTCATTTTTTTCTTATCGACCCCAGTTTTTTTTTCCAATCCTCTTGCATGACAAACACTGCTTTGAATTGAGAAAAAGAAAATCTAGATTAATTATTTATCGAAAAGAATTTATGCATTATTTATAAACAACGACTCTGCATTGTATGTCATTAAGCATCTTTAGTTTTAAAGGAAAAATTGCACAGGACACTCATGTAAGTAAAAGTATTTTATTCAGTATATAAATGTATAAGAAGGAAAACAAAATGAGAAAGTAAAGTAAAATTATATTACAATTTTCTTTGCAGAATGTACTTTTGTCTTCATTAATCCGCGGCATCTACGTACTATCGTTTCTAGATATTTTAGAATACTTTATTGTTATTTTTATAGTAAAAAATAACTTATTAGCACTTCTTCTTGTTTGAATAAATGTAGTTTTAAGGGATTTTTATTAGCATTGCATTTAAATGGTTTAAAAATACATGTATCTTAGGCCTGTTGGGTTGTTGTGATAGTTTGTTTAAATGCTGGTAGATTTTTATAGAAACATCAGTTTTAAATTAAATTAATTTAAATAGAAGTGGTATTTTTCTACCAATAAAAACTTTTTTGAAAAGCATGAAGGTCAGTAAATATGCAACATCTTGAGAGAAGAAGCATTTAGTAGAACTAAAACAAAATAAATCATTATTGTAAACGAAATAATTGACTAAAATAACAAAATGGGAACATTAACTCATCTTTTAACTTTTATTCTTTTATTAAATCATCTTTTAACTTTTTTTAAAGTCCTTTATCTTAGAGTGGCTCTAAATTCATTTTGACATGACTGTTGCCATTTTATCATGTTATGATTGCTAGGGGTAAAATTGATTTAAAATTAAATTTAAAATTCAAAAATTTAAAAAAAAGAAAACTTTTGCTACCACTTTAAGAGTTAAAAAAATTTTGAAAAGTACTTAAAACGTTAACTTATCTGCAATGCTGCAACTTATCTTCACTATAAATAGATTTTCATATCTATACAGTCAATTCGCTATAACTCGAAGTACGATAAGTCGAATATTACTGTAACTCGATTTTTTTATGTGGTCCCGATCCTTTTATCTTCAATTTCATGTTAATTATTCTCGATTACTCGAATTTTACTCCCTTTAACTCGATTTTTTTTTGGATCTTTTGAAGCAAGAAAAAAAACCTAGAAGCTGATATCTTGCCCCTTCCTTTGCAACACACACATAATGTCATTCGCACTCTTCATGGAGAAGCTAAAGCTGTGCCTCTTGAAGTATGTGAACAGTGGTTAAATGAAACGTTACCAAATCTACTTCAAGGATACAGTTAAAATGATGTTTTCAATATTGACGAAATGGGTTTATTTTTTAAATGTCTTTCAAATAAGACTATGACGTTTAAGGGTAAAAACTGGTCAGGGGGTTAAATGAGCAAGGAACGTTTGACTGTCCTAGTTGATGGAAATGCGTCTGGGACAGAGAAATTGCCCTTACTTGTTATCGGAAAATACTAAAATCCCCGATGTTTCAAGAACGTATCCTTTGGAACGTATCCTTTGTAAAAACGTATCCTTTGGATTACAAGTCTAACAAAAAGTTTTGGATGACATCAGTTTTATTCGAAGACTATGTAAGAAAATTAGATCGGAAATTCTTCGCTAAAAAAAAGAAAAGTGTTACTCTTTATGGATAAATGCACAGCGCATAGTGATCTACCTAATTTGAAAGCAGTAAACTTGCAGTTTCTCCCGCCAAACACAACAGCAAAGTTGCAGCCGATGGACCAGGGCATCATGAAGTGCTTCAAACAATCTCATCGTAAATGGCTTGTCAGAAAAATGATCTTAAATATTGTAAGCATTTGAAAGATTTGTAATTAATAAGCATTCATTAAATAATCCGACAATATTTTTGAAAGTCCAAAACCGAAACTAACGGTAAGTCAAACTTCCGATAGGTCGAAGTTTTTCGTCCGTCCTATCAGATTCGAGTTATCGCGAATTCACTGTATTTAAGTTATTTGTATGCAGTAATGGATATTATCATTAAAATTAAATTTATTAAATCAATAATAAAATACTAAAACAAAAAATTTGCAACTACTCGAAATATTCAAATAAAATTTTTCAAATAATTGGAAACAAGTTTGGTAGTATGCTAACTGGCTAGAAGAGAGTGTTAAAAGTGAAACAAAACTAAAAATAATAAATAATAGTTTTGCAAAATAGTGCAGCCATACAGTTATATGTTCATAAAAATCAACCGTGTAATAACACAAACATATTTTTCCTGAATAAAATAACAAATCAAATTAAGTTTATAAGAAAATCAGGTGTGTAAAATGTAATCACCTTAGTTATTACGCGGTATTGAGGTCGTTATGTTGTCTTAAAAGGTTTACTTAAGTAGCTTATTTTTTTTATCTAGATTTTTAAAAAAATACTATAGTAAAAGAAAATTCAAATTTTTTAATATATATACCTTTATCTATCAAATAGTTAATAAGATAACAACACATTATTTCAGTTTCCTAGATAAAAAAAATATTAAAATTAAATATTACATACTAGGTTGCTAATCAAGCTGCCGTAAACGAATCCCTCTGTTTTTTTATTGATTTTGTAATTGGCCGTTGCCTTTTATTGCTTCAAAATTTTGTTATCTGAAATCAAACGATGTAAAGAACGGAGTTTTTATAATCTAAAAAAAGCTAAGTAGAATGCGGGTTGTTAAATGTCGTTGCTTTCAATCACAATTCAGCAACAAATCAATACAATGTTTCTCGTCATAACTTAGATTTTTTTATGAAATATCCTTTAAAAAGTTTTTAATATTTTTCAGGGTATCAATTAAAACAATATGAAAATAATTTTTATTCAGGAGATATTATATCATGGTCTATATCGTTACAAGGTATTTGACTAAGAAAACATTTCAAAATGCATTTATTTATCACCAAAAAGAAGATAACTGATATTTTTTTACTGAGTTTTTCTTATTAATTTTGTAAAAATTACATGTATGAAGTGTGCATGCAGTGTAAAAATCTTTAAAAAGTTTGTAGTATTTCTCAGGGTATCAATTAAAACAATATGAAAATAATTTTTATTAAGGAGATATTATATCATGGTCTATATCGTTACAAGGTATTTGACTAAGAAAACATTTCAAAATGCATTTACTTATCACCAAAAAGAAGATAACTGATATTTTTTAATCAGTTTTTCTTATTAATTTTGTAAAAATTTCATGTATGAAGTGTACATGCGTTGTAAAAATCTTTAAAAAGTTTGTAGTATTTCTCAGGGTATCAATTAAAACAATAAGAAAATAATTTTTATTAAGGAGATATTATATCATGGTCTATATCGTTACAAGATATTTGACTAAGAAAACATTTCAAAATGCATTTATTTATCACCAAAAAGAAGATAACTGATATTTTTTAATCAGTTTTTCTTATTAATTTTGTAAAAATTACATGTATGAAGTGTGCATGCTTTGTAAAAATCTTTAAAAAGTTTGTAGTATTTCTCAGGGTATCAATTAAAACAATATGAAGATAATTTTTATTAAGGAGATATTATATCATGGTACATTTTACTATATAACACTATTATTGTAAATATTTTAGCAATCTATATGCATTTGTATCGTTGCCTTTGTCTGGTCCTGAATTGCTGCCTATAACTTACTTGTTATTGCTGTTACCACTTATGCTTTCCCACTGTATGCTAACTTCATATTAGGATCCATATAGGTACTTCACTATATATGCAAAATCGGACTAAACATCAGGGGACGTACATAGATTACGTTTTGCAATTGTCAAGCCTCGCATATTCTATATAAACATATTTCACTATTTTCTGATTTTATTGACTATATCTAGGGCAATATTTATCATCTTGACACTAAAAGTTACATCACTATTCTAACTACCTGGATTTGTCTCAAATTATGATTGTACATATCACCATATCTTATAATTTGAATTTTCCTAACTCATCAACTGTACATATCTATATCACCTGTTGTACTCATAATTAACTGATTTTGAAACATTACTGAGATGTGATTGACCTTCAGTCAAACCTGTATGCATATTCCTTGTATTGTGCAGCATTGTTTTCTGTTATATCAGATCTTACTACCTTCTGGATGTTTTTCATTTCATGTTTTTTCCTGATGTGACTGGATTTTTTTCCGGCTACTGCCGGACAGTTTGTAATACTTGTACTTTTTCTTGATTTTAAATAAATTCTTTGCGGCCTTTCGGTTGGAGGCGAGACGGTGGATGTGCGGTGTGTGGCTGTTTTGCGCGTGCAGCTCTCAGACCGGTACCTCGGTGAACATCACAAAAATTCTCCATCAAAACATCAAAATTTTCTATCTTCCTAAGCTTTCCTATTTATCTTCACCCGTGTGGACCCCTCGTGGTCACCCTCCTCCTCCAAATCACAGACCCCCATCGACGAGTAGTGTTGCCACTTCGTGACCAAGCCTCTTTCCAGTGCATCTCTTTTGCTGAGCAGTCACGAACACGTACAGAGTCACCAGTAATCCCCGTATCATATATGGCAACGTTACTTTTAAAAAGTAACGAGTAGAAGTACAAGTATTTTTTAAAAAAGTAACGAGTAAAAAGTAAAAAGTTCTTATTTTAAAAAGTAACGAGTAAAAAGTACAAGTAAAAGTACAAGTACTAAACAAAAAAAGTAACGATTTAAAAGTACATTTCTGGGAAATCGAAAATTCAAAATAACCAAAATTTTATTGAATCATATTCTTATGTTTTTTAATGTTTTTGCAAAATTTTTGCTATTTATTTAATTATTTTTAATTTTGAAAGTTATGGACATTAATTTATTTTTAAATTCGGAAGAATATTATAATATAATCGTATAATATAATTTTGAAATCAAATATATGGATTTACACGAAAAAGAAATTTTATCTATTGATTTTAATTTTTAGTTTATTATTTTTATTTATTTAAATTACCATTGATTTAAAATTGTTTTACTCTATAGAAACGCGCTTTAAAAGCACAAACATAAACAAAGCAAACACGGAGTTTCAGATAGCTTTGTGATCTTTGAGCTAGTAAAAAATAATTGAATGTGCAGTATAAGCTGAAACAGAACAGTTTACAGTTTTATTTGTAACAATGGCTAATGCTGAAGTCATGCGAGAAAATCATTTTCCGAACATTTCTGCCTAACGAAATAATTAAAATTTGTAAACGAGTTTTAGTATCAGCGGCTAAATTAATACCCTCGAGTTTTCAAGAGTTATAATAGTAATTATAATTGTTTTCAATAGCACAAATAGCTCTGAAGTTCTTAGAGATTTGACTGGGCGTTGTTTGACAAGGTCGGGCATAAACATAATTTTAGTAAAAAATGTACTAGGTAAAAATATATTCGACAAAAATGTATTATTAGTGAGTTCAAAAAGAAAATTGGAAAACATAATAACAAAATCCAACATTTTTTATTTAAAATGTATTAAACAAATGCATAAAACTCGAAAATGAATGAAAATAACTTGATAATTAATATTTTTATTCATTTTGCAAAATAATTGCATTTCGAAAGCATTTTTTTCTCTTTAGAAAGCTTACCGAGTTTTAGAAAAAAGTAACGATTTCATTCGACATTTCCGTTACAAATAATTGTACTTTTTCCCTAAAAAAGTAACGAAAGTACAAGTAAAAGTACTAAATTTAAAAAGTAACGAAGTACAAGTAAAAGTACTAAATTTAAAAAGTAACGAAGTACAAGTAAAAGTACGTACTTTTTACTTGTACCGGCGATACAAGTAACGAAAGTAAAAGTACTGCCATATATGCCCCGTATGCCCCATTAGGGGCGGGGCGGGGTTAAGACGTCCTTATTAATTTATTATAAATTACCTGTATGAAGTGAGCATACGTTGTAAAAATTCAAAAGTACTTTTTTAAAAATAAAATTAAGAAGCTAAATTATCACCAGCTAGGTAGTTTACCCTTTTTTGTATGTATATAGAAATTTTAAACAAATGTATTACTCATTTACAAATAAATATTTGTAGAAAATATTATAAATATAAGACTACGAGTAACAGAAAATTTTAATTGTCCTAAGTTCATAGCCAACCGGACAAACTAATTCGGATTTGTTAAATAATTAGAACAGTTAAATATCTGATAGATACTAACCGTGCGATGAAAGAATACTAAATTATTACGAGCAATTAATTTAATCGCTGCATATTAATAATATTGGTATTCAAGCCCTGTGTGCCAAAAGACCAATTATTGAAGAAATCATTTTCAAAAAAGAAAACAAGTTGACCTTCGCTTACTGAGTTTTGCTAAGGAAGTCAGATGTACTTATTTTCGTTGAACAAAATTTGAAAAAAAATATTCAATAGATGTTGTTTTTCTATAAAAAATATTTCTTTCAGCTTCATGGAAAATCATCGTAAATTGAATAATCGCGAGGCTTTTATAATTTTTATTTTTAAACTGGGCCACCATAATGGTACAAATTATAATTATTTCGAAAACATTTTTTAATAATCGGTTTCTACTCGAATTTTCCACAGAATTTAAAAAGAAATTGACTCATTGAACAGAAAGCAGCAACTCCTACATTCCTGTCTCCTTCAGTTCCATTTTAATTGATTTTTAATATCATCTGTCCTTTTTTGAGACTTGATAGGTCCATAACAAAATAACAAACTCATTTGTTTTTTTCCTTTATTGCATCATAATATTATACTGTATACTTTTATATATTATGATACAATGTCGCTGACAAAAATTTAATTAGAATCCTTCATTAAAATTAGTAAGAACAAATCCGCCTGCTCACTTTCAAAATCAATTGCAGTGAAAATTGAATTAGGAGAAACGCGTTCTTCCGGATGGAACTAAGAATAGCAAGTAATTTAATAAACGAGTTGCATGAATAAATTTTGCGAACAGGGAAAGAAGATAACGATTTCCAGATACTGAAATAAGAGAATCAACAAAGTAATCGTCAGCATCTAAAAGAATTTTTTCTTGGTGCAGTTTTATGAAAAGAAATGGGTAATGCTATATTAATTTTTAACAACTGAAATATCTATTTTTGGCTAGACTTAGCGTATTTTGCATGAAAATTTTTAAATTTTAAGCTCTTTTTTCGTTATTTATTTAAATTTAATATTGTATTTTATCTTTTGAATACGTCATTTCAAAGAAGCGTTTAAAATGTTTTGATGCAAGATACAATAAAACTATTTTTTAGCATCATATTTTTAAACTTAAATTATTAGGCATGCATCAGATGGAAGCATTAAAATAATAAAGCTATTGAATAATCAAGAAATGTTGGGAACATAGGTGAATGCATTAAAATATAAAAGCTATTAAATAATCAAGAAATGCAACAAAAAAAAAAGAAATTTAGATGCGAGAAATTTTTATATCAAAAACTTTCACTCATTATAGAAATGTTGTTTAATCCCACATGGATAAGCTTTTTCATTAACTTGAGTAACAATGCGAAGTCTATAAATGAACCCCACTTATTTTTATTGAAGTATTTCAGAAATGATTGTTTTACTACTATATGATGATAAAAAATGTAATAATTCAATACTTGACTCAGAGTAGAAGCAATTTTTTTTTCACTTTAAGTAAACATAAACTTACATTATCAATATCAAGTAAACTGATATTTTACTAATCATCGTGCAACAAAGTCTGGTTTATTTCGTTCTCCACTATAAATTCCTCGTCATATTTTCTAAAAAAAATTTTTTATAGATTTTCTTTTTAACATGTTTTAGTTACCATAATTTTTAATATTCTGAAAAATATTATTGCGCATAATAGAGAAAAAGATAATAAAATAGTATAGGCTGATAACAAAATTAAAAGATTTATTTTTTCACGAAAATTATGATAAAACAAAACTCGAAATTTTTAAATATTTTTTGACTGCAGTTTCACGGAATAATAACAAAATACGGTTACTAACACGAGTTAAAAATGTAAATTTAAAGCAAAAATCTTTTTTTTTAAATTCAAATATAAATATTTTTTAAGTGATGTTCATAATGGATCCCAATTCACAGTACGAAGTTAAATTATATTTTTACATAATGCAAGTTTCCAATTTTGAAGTTTCATATTTTAACAAATTTCAAAATGCTTCTCTCTACTTTAGTACTACAACCATTTAATTTCAACAATTGTGCATAGAAATGGCTCTAATTACAAGAGTGCAGATGGTCTTAGTTGAACCTCTTTGAGCAATAGTTAATTATTTCTGTTAAAACAATTAATACAAAAGAAATGCAAATAATGTCTTTTTTTCTCATCGATGTTTTGTACAGTTCAGACTTATCTTCTTGTTCATGGGTATGGTTTTCGACAAAAAAACAAATAACTTGTGAAGTACTATTGCATTTAGAACTAAAGTTAAGCTGGAAATATAAAAGTATTTTTTTTTTTTTAAATGACGTTTTGAAATTGAGCCAGCCCAAAATTAATTTAAGATGTCAGACAAGTTTCAACAATTGCTTTTCGAAAGATAAATATTAAAAAAATAGTGCGTAGAGTCCCTCCGCGCGGAAGAAGTTAAACTTCGTAACCTGCGACGTTAATTGTAGAAGAATCAGCAGTCGTAGAAGGATCACTAGTTCTATTCAACGACTCTTTTTCCTGCTCCGCTCGCCTCCGCGCTCTGTAATAACGTTAATATTGTGCATTTTTCCCTCGTGGATCTCTTGAACCGGTGGAAGTGCTTGTGGTTGCCTCATCGTCTCGTCATGGAAAATGTATTTGTATTAATAATGTATGTGAATGCGTCATAATGTAATTTCAAAAGAGAAAACCTAACAATCAATTGATATTCACAAGAGACGCACTTTGACATAACCTTAAATCCGTCGCATTGTCAGTGGGATTGTTTTCACTCATTTTTTACAATTGTTATCCACTAAATTTGAAAATAAAAAATACTATTAACTTATATGTGTATCCAATCAAACTAAAAAAATATTTATAGAAAAACAATACTTTTATGACTTTTATTATTTTTATGCTAGTGAGAACCAAAACAATATGGAAATGAATGAGGGAAAACTGGATCCTACCACGTGATTTCCCGGCCAATAAAAATGAAGCGTTAAACGTTTAACGCAACCTTGTTGGAAGTCGCATAAGAAGTATAACTTTAATTAAAAAAAAAAACACTTCATTTGTTTTATAATGTATAAATAAAACTTACAAAACTAGCAAAAATTATTATTTGCATTATTATTATTTTTAAATGGCATTTTTAAGGTAAAATTAAGGCATTTTTTTCGCATGTACGCTAAACATTGTAAAAGAAATTTTCAATCGCCTAAAACAAAAAATCCTTTGAGTTTGGCTTAGGCACAACTTAAGTTTAGATAATTTTCCTTCAGATTTCCTTGATAATTCTAGTTAAGCGTAGGATTAAATGTAGGGTTAATTACATAACTTGGAATTTTTCTTTACATATATAACATTTCTTATGATGTAAAGATTTATCATTAATGCAATGTCCGTAATTTAATAACAAAGAAGGAACCCAAAACTACACTTTCAAAGCAGGCGGAATATTTTGTACGAGGAGAGTTTTAGGCTAGGAAATGACGAACGCAAAATCACTTGTCTATTTTTTTAAATACAAGTTTGGACAAAAAATTTATCGAATAGCAGAAAAATCGCCAAATGAGAAATAACAAGTATTAGTTGGAAGAATTCCTTTACCAATCGGAGTCCTTTACCCAATGGAATAATCTCATTGTCCATTATTAAAATCCCTCATGAAGAGAAAACCGCCAAATAAAAAACTGGTAGAAAGTTTTTTACTAACCGTTTAAATGCCAATCTTCCACTTTTGGATCATATGTCTATCGTTTGAAATGTTTAAGACTAGTAACACTAAAATGTTTCATTTTAAGTACTTGCAATTAGAGAAGTTTGATTTTGCTATGTACCAGGATATATGAATAATATAAACCTATGTATCTTGAGATTTATATCTTGTTCTGAAATTGCCCCTGCATGGATCACAACCACTGTTAGTCAAAAAAAGAAACTGGAGATTACTCAAAATAAATTCCTCAGATATATTGCAGGAGCCCCCAGATCCATGAGAATAAAAGATCTAAGACGAGAGTTAAAAATCAACAAAATAGATGAGCACATAGCTGAACTATGTGCACGTTTCTTCAGAGATGCACTCTCTTGTCATACGTGCAATTACTTTAAAAATTTTGATTTTGAGCTCATCAAAGACAACATAAAATATAGCCCGGCAACCGCCTTTTTCCTATCCGACGGAGTTTTGTCCCGTAAATTTTGTTAATAACTGTAAATACTTGTAAATAATTTTGCGCATTTATTATGTATTTTTCCTTTTCTCTGAGGCTATGTGGCTACTGCGCACCTGAGAAGCTCGGGGGTAATACCTCGAAGGGAGGCGAGGCAGTCTGCCACAAAACCTCTTCTCTCTCTCAAACTTGTTTGTTCAATCTCACTACTTCATTTTAATTTTCTCTCAGTAAAAGATACTGAACCCCAACTTTCACCTTTCAGTTGCGCTTCGGCGATTTATCATTTATTTCCACTCAGATGAATTAGTTGGAGCCCCTAGCGGGGCTGATGCTAAGATAACCAACACATGTGAGTATGAGTTGTTCTGAAATCAATCAGTAATTCTGTAATCAGTTATCAGCATTTGTAACCAACCTAGAGCTAACTTGGGAATATTTTGTTTTATTTTTTTTTGCTAACTTGCTACCACATTTCTCAAAGTGGCAAAATAAGAGTCCGGTACTTAAACGGTTAAAATGGTAGGTAATTTTTTTAATTGATTTGTTACCAAATTTAACATGATACCTATACTAAATTCTTGGTCTCTTATGGCATGTGGTAGTTATTAACACGTTCACGCCGGGTTGACCCACCGGTGGGTCACGCTAGATTTTCTCATCTTGGCGGGGTACCGGAATAAAAACTGGTAACAAATGAATTTCATTTATTTGTTTTTTTCCGGGAATAATAAAAATCCATAACTACCAATTGTTTTTAACTGATGCAATTTTTATGTTTAATTGTTTCTTCGCCATGATAAATTCCCTTACAGTGAATTGTTATTGTTGAGAATAGATTAACTCCTCCCGAAAATTATCTAATATTAAAATAGTTTTTCCAGCAGTATTTTCACTTTTCCCGGCTTGAACGTGTTAAAGCAAATCTCGTTCTGAAAAAGACTGACAGCAAAATAGTTTTGGCCACCACACATTTTGTAATATAGAAAACTATATACATATATATATATATATATATGAATAAAAGCCTAATTTGCATGGGGCATTTCGGAACCATCTTTGTTTAAAATTTATACTTCTTTCTAAATGAAAGTTCACTATTAAATCTCCTTAAAGTATTAAATTTCTTTTTGAATAATTGTGAAAAACAATATTTAACTAAATGCTAGTGCCTATCAAATATATGTTTATTAATAACATTTTACTCAATTTAACTTGCAATTGTTAAGATAAAAAAGGTCATCTAACCCATTTCTTTTTCTCTTCAGATGAAGAAAAAGACGAAACACATTTTATCAACGGTATCCACCTACGCAAAGCAAACATGTATTGCAAGCTTAAGCTAACTTACGTTGATTTGGAATCTCTAAGCTCTCATCTGAAACCATTAATTCTAGTTAGACTTCTTTAATTAAATTACGAAAACTTCAAAGCTAATTACAGTTCTTTTTACATCAAACAACAGCTTTCTAATTAATTTCACGCTTCTGTTTATTTTCATTTCGAAAAAGTGATTTTCAAAATTTATGCAACATGTATTTAATTCAAAAAATGCATACATTTGCTAAATTAAAACAAATAAGAGTTAAATATTATTTATTAAATTTCTCATTAAATTCTGAATAGACCATTATAAATTCCAACCCAATTAAATTTTTTGTTAATAAGAATATTTTAAAAATGAATCAAATTTGAAATCTGATTTGTCTTATTTTTTTTAAATGGTATTTGTTTAGTTTTATCTTAAATGTTTTTTCCTGGAGATTTTTTATAAATATTAATTTTGTAGACGTAATAATTATATTTCAAATTTAAATTGTGCGTGGAGCACAGTGGGCATTATATTGCATGCAAGTATTTGAAGAAAAAAATTTTGTTAGTGCTTGGTATTTTTAAGCTTTATTCCCCCCAGGAAAAACCACAGATAGTTTTAAGAAAGTAATGTTAGCAAATTTTAAAATTTACCTATTTTGTTGCAAGGCAAGTACCGAAATAAAATTTTAAAAAATATGTGCTTGATACAACGTATACCGTACCGAATAGCAGAAATGTCTTTACCAGTATTTTGCCTGTATTTTAACTACCTTCGTAGAAAAGAAACACGTATACAATATGAGTTTCAGATTAAACAATGTACTAAAACAAGCAATTGAAATCTTGTGAATTACGATTTTAGATATTTGCATAAAAAACTTCTGCACTAATTTTATTTTTACCGGCGGAAACAATAGTTGGTTTTTCTTTTCACACTTCTACGCTTCCTCTAGCTCTTTCTCTCTATAAACGCAGGTTTTGTTTTTTCGCTTTTAATAGAATCTTTCAACCTCTGACAAGGACTTTAAAGTATATATTGTGAGCAAAGATTACAAACAGACCGGAATACAAATATTACTGAAATAATTTAAATGTGTATTGAAAAGACAGGACTTAACTGTTTCTACCTCTAGAAATTTTTATAACCTTGACAAGTACTTTAAAGTAAATACTACGAACAAATATTGCAAACAAACGGAAATTCAAAAATTACGGAAAAAATTTTAATGTGTATAGCAGAAACCGAACTTAACTGTTTGAAAATCAATAAACCAGTTATAATATAACTAAGATAATACATCGAAAACATAGGAACCCTGATAGCTATTATAGTAATTGAAAACAGAATGTTTAAATTTAGACACATTATATTTTGGCTCAATTAAAGAAAAATTAAACTTCTGATTGCCACCAAAGAATTAGCTGTCTAAAGTTCTAACAATAAATGAGACGTTTTTGAAAAGTTTAAATATGCCATTCGAAACTTTTAACTTGACTTTCTTTTTTAAAAAATAATAAAAAATAGATAAAATTTAAAAAGATATAAGAAATGATATGTTTGAAAAAATGTATTTTGATTAACATCCATATGCACAAACTATGTATCTAAACTATATGCTAAACTATATACTAAACTATATATATCTAAACTATATGCACAATTACCTTGTGGCTCGACAATTGAATGTGTCTGAATTTATAAAATGAGCCAATGGAAAATTTGCTTTAAATCACGTATGATTCTCGTGGCATTGTTTTGATATTCTAATTTTTAACAGTATTGCATAAATTATAAAACGGCTGAATCTTTTAACTAGAGAAACTTTGAATTGTAATGTAGTCTTATGTTTAAATTTGTCCTCTGTAGTTGTATTTAAAACAAATAAAAAAAACATGGTTGTTTTCTTCGTCCATTAATGATCTTCATTTTTAATGGCATTTTAAAGATACATAAGCTAAAAATTAAGTAATTTATTTCAAAAAGCTTGTAAGATTAGTCATTAGACGAAGTTTGTCGGTAGTAAACTAATAAGGTTCTTAACTGGCTTAATGTAATCCAGTAAACTCCACAAATTTAGCAAAACGACACCGTGTGTTTCCGTGTAGCAATTTAAAATGTTGATGGATGCAACTTGCGGAAAATTTAATTAATAACCATTGTTGTTAACATCTTAAAGTAGCACTTCATGTAGTGTGGATGATTAGCAATGTATTGTTGGATCGCTTTATTTTAGCAAAAATCTGATGCGGTGTAAATTAACCAGACATTTTTACAAGTTACTTTAAATGCTTTAATAAATACTTCATTAACGATCGCTTTTCATATTCGAAGATAATTATGTGAAAGAAGGGACAGGTGTCCCAGAAATGGGTTTAGGTTACAAAAAGTAAAAAATAAGATTGGGGAAAGATATCTAAGGCAGTGCATGACTAAAAAGGAAGGGCAACATGAAATGCGATAATAAGCAGTCATAAAATAAATTCATATTGCATAAATAAAATATAATTTATTAGAATATAATAATAATCTGTAAAAGTTAATAATTAATAATAAAATATGCAGTAGTTGATAAATTGAACGTTGATCAAGTTAAAGGCAGAAACACGTAAACAAGAAATTAAGAGTTAAGAGGCCAAATGAAAAGCAAATTAAAAAAACAAAAAAAATTAAGGAGAGTATGAACTTGTGATAAATAACATTATCACAGTCATCATACCTTGCAGCCAGGCAAAAACCCTGCATAAATTACTAGAAGGGGAGAGTTTTTTTATTTTATTTATTCTTTTTTTTTTTTTTTACATTTTCAGGGATTGTAGTGTCCTATTTATAAATAGACAGCAGTAACTAATTTGTGTTGAAATAAAATACATCATTTAAGCATTAGCTTTAATTCTGTGCTAAAGTCAACACCATGAAGTTTGAAGTTGTGAAGTTTTCAACCATGAGTATAGTCTGGTTGCAGTCCATGAGTCTGGCTAAAACTATAAGTATAGTCTGGTATTAAAAATATCTTATTTCAAACAAAATTGATGAAAAATAACAATATTTATCGTACCACTATTTATTTTTTATTATATTGCTACGTTCGCTGTTCCTTTTTTGCTCGGTTGAAACAACGAACATATAAAGTATTGCATTTATTGTGTTTGCAAAAACTGTTGCAAACATAGTGAAAAACTGACCAACCGTTCAAAAGTTCCAATTCTTTATCTTCTGCTTACTGAAGTTAAATATCAGATTTGATTTGGTAACAAAGTACAAAACAATTCATTATCTTTAATGAAAAACTTACTAACATTTTTTATTTTCCTGTTTCCACTTAATCTGGAATTTAAAAAAATCGGATGCCAATGGATTAACTTTGAAAAGTAGAATTTTTCTTTAATGAATTTTTCATACTTTTGTCATTGATTTGTATTAGTTTAGGTCAAAATAAATGGAAAATATTATATTTAGGATCTTAATAATTTATAGTTATGAAATACAGCATAAGACACTTTTTTGCTTCTGCGTTAAAGGTAAAATCTTCCGAATCCGCCTCACTTTCAAATAATATCTTTTTATTTCAAATTTGCACTTATATTTAGTTACTTAGATCTAAGATGAAGAGTTATTCGTCATTGAATTTTTTTTTTAATTTACAAAATCAAATATAGATAAATTGAATATGAATGAAAAAAAATACTCTTTTTTACACTAAATGTAATTTTTTTACAACTTTTTTTTAAAAAATTATAGTTTGAGTTTTTTCAATACAAGTTTAATTCCGATAATCTAACAGATTTTTTAGTTACTCTTTTTATCATTAAAAAAATATATATATATATTTCTTCTAATAAGATCAGCAGAAAAAAATTTATGAAAAGGACACTGGTGCCCCATTTGTGTCAAAGGGGGTTAGTAATGTTCTTAAGAGTTTAGAAGATACGTAAAAAAATCCATGAAAACAAATTAAATTTCATGTCTTGAAGCAAACAAAAATTGTAAGCAAAGGTGAGCAATAAAAATAATCGAAAAAGTCTTTATAACGTCGTCAATTTTGCTCGGATTCAGTTTTGTTTCTAATGTTTTCTCTGTGTTTTTTTTTTTTCTCTTAATGACTTTTTGACCAATTTTTGCTCATTTTAAAGTCTCACGTCAACTTAAAAGGCAGTTCAAAAACATTTTTACCATGGGCACTATTACAGGAAAACTTTTTTTATCCAAAAACACAACTAAACTGATCGAATATTATATTCGATAAGTCTGTCAATCGAAACGCTCAGAATTTTAAAGAGTCAGCTTTGTTTCTTATGTTTTCTCAGTGTTCTTTTTCTCTTAATGACTTTTTGATCAATTTTTTCTAATTTTAAAGGCTTTCGTCAACTTAAAAGGTTGTTCAAAAACACTTTTACCAATGACACTAATACGGAAAGACTTTTTTTTATCCAAAAACAAAACTAAACTGATCGAATATTAAATTCGATAAATCTGTCAATCGAAACGCTCAGAATTTTAAAGAGTCGCTTTTGACATTTTCAAAGAATGCATGTCTGGGAATTCTGAAGTAATGTGTCGAAAGAAAAGCGTATTTCAGCAATGACCTAGTCCAGTTTTAAAAGAAACCATTTGTCATTTACCATGTCATACGGGAAAAGATTTTTGAAAAGTTTGAACAGAATTCACTTCAAACTTTTTAGAGTTTTAGAACGTTAACTTTCAAAACGTCGCATTTTGAAAACTGGAGAAACTATTCTATAATTTTGCGAATTTCAAAATTTTATTTTACTTTCATAGTTAATAAAAAAATGCGGTAAAAGCCTTTTGACAAATAAAGCATTAAAATTCATATTAATAGTACTCTATTTTTAATAAAATAGTCAAATTAGTTTTGTGCTACACATTTTTAGTTATTAAAAATCAATTGAATTTTAACTAATTTGCAATTCATATTATGGAAGAATATCGTGAATGGCCTAGTGCATACTTTCAAACTTAAAACTGTTACATACGGAACTTCTTGTGCATCCTACCTAGCAACACGAACGCTTCAGCAATTGGCCATTGAGGAGGGTGTGATATTTTTTCCTCAGCGGGTACTGTAATAGCAAGAGATACATGTATAGATGACATTTTATCGGGAAGTTCAGATTTTCAGAAATTTCAATCATTACAAGAACAATTCGTGGAACTATTTAAAAAAGCGGGTATGAGCTTACACAAATGGCATACTAATGATTTATACTTGCAAATGATATTTTGAATTTAAAATAAAGTATCAAAATCAATTTTAATTACATTTAAAAATTAACTTGTGCCATCTAACAAACATATACATCAGCAATTTGGAAACGAAAATGCTATCATTTAAACATGAGCCTAAGTAATTATTTAATGTTTGTCATTCTATCTGCGATCCCCATCTTGATTTTTAAAAGACCTTGCGTCTGAAGCTATATATGAATAGTTTAAATGGAATAAAAAGAGATTTTCAGTACATGCTAGAATATTTGGCGACGGGAGTGCTGATCGATTTTATACTTAATCAAACAAACGGAGATGTGAAAGAGTCTAATTCTGTCACCCCAGGCATTTCTAGTCCGGAATCACTCGTTTCTCGCCAACAACTCTAGATTTTTGGATTGCGTTCGTCTGATCTTAATTAAGAAAACATCTCTTGCATATCTAGAAATAGGAGAATGTATGTCGATATTGGATATGCCAATCACATAGCTAGAGTAAGAAGGAAAAATTTCCAGAATTATCGAAGGGAGTATTTGCTTTAGATAAAGTCGAAAGAAAAATATTTTAACTATAAACTTTTCTTTTTTAAATTCGAGCAAAAATATTTCGAATTATCTGCAAAGGTTTAGATTATTTTATTTTATTTATTTGCAAGTAGTTTTAGTTCCTAATAAGAAAATTTTTAATCTTTGGAAGAAACTATATTTTTTATATTTCTACCGTTGAGATTGTTTAAGTATATAAATATAAAAAGGGCTATATTTTCGGAAGTATCTTAATAACATTAATGAAGTTTCAGACATTTCTGTTTCGGGTATTTATAAGCATTCAATTTATCTGATTATATGTATTGTTAAGTATTATATTGTAGTGGTAAAGTAATTTTTAAAAGACAGAAAATATTAATTATCTTTGTCCAAAAGTAAACCTCCAAAACCGTTCCCGAATTCCTTTGTGTAAACATTAAGTTTATACAAATGCTACGTACTATTTTCAACACTTCGTATAATTACCGAAAAACCACATAATTTCAGCGAAATATCATCATCAACCACCAGAAAGTGTTTCGCCGTGCAATTTCCCCTGATTTTTCAATTCAAAGAATAATTTTTTCCTGTCTTTGTTGATATTCTTTGTTAATGGTTTGAACTTGCCGGTCATTTTTTTCATGCTTTTGATTTGTGATTCCACCTCATATAGCTTAAATGCTGCTTACTAAAATTATGCAAAAATGGGTTCTAACTTGGACTTAATCAGATTCCTGAATTCAAAGGTAAATTAAGTGATATTTCCAAAATTTACCGGAAAAGCGTGACTAGATCTCTCAGGAGACAGTGAAAATGCTGCAATGTCTTGCAATCAGTTTTTTTTACAAAACTAAGATAAAGTTTATACTTCAGCTTCTGGACTAACTTCACTTTCATAAACCTCAATAAAAGCTGTGCTATTCAATATAAGTTGTTTGTGCAACTTATATGATATCCTTTTAACTTAGATAAAATTCTTGTCCTAATAAAAGCAAAATTGTTATTAAAACAGGGGAAAAAAATGAAAAATCTATTATTTTTTTTAAATTTATTTATTATTTTTCTTTTTTGCTTTAGTTGTTTTTAGGTTATTTTTAATTTATCCACATAATTTTTTTTCTAAAAATACCATACTCTTGTCGCATGATTTTTGAGTAAAATTTCGCATAATTTGTAGAGCTCTAGCAATTACGTGAAAACTTTTCTCAGCAACAATATATCAACGGGTATAGAGTAGGGAACAGGGGGAGAACTGTAGCAGTAAATAATTCCCGGTCCTTTGAAGATAACTGTGTACAGCAATAGGTCGAAGGGTTCAGAAAAAGAAGAATCATGTCCCGAAATGAATTTGTGCACGACAACAATAATATCAAAATGATTAATTAAAAAATATAAATGACTGGTTTTATAAATAGTTTAGTTTTTTTTTCTCCATATTTTTTTATAGAATTGAATTAAATTATTGATTTTTTTAAATTGGTAGCGTAGGTAAAATTAATCTACGCAGTATTGGTTACCATTAAATATAATTTGGGGCCACACTCTATATATTTAATTAAATAATTAAATTTTTATTTTAATAAAAGCAAGGAAAACATATTAAGTCACATTTTAAAAGAGACAGTAGTGAGAAAATCTTGAAAAATAGTATTTTGTCCATACATTCTTAGACTTCAAAATATTATTATGTGTTTTTTTCTTTAATTAAACCTTTGAAGGACTACTATTTATAAAATAGAGATTAATCAATTAAAATAAAATAACATATAGAAATAAAAGCTGTAGTTACGATTAATAATTTTTTTTCTAACTTTAAGCATTTATTTGGAATTAAAACATATTTAATTCTTAGTCTAAAAATGTACCATATTTTACTTATATGTAAAGGATAAGGAGTCGAACATGCTTACTTTTCTAATACTTTTTTCTGTTATGAACAGGAAAATGTGCGAAGTTTATTTAAAATGCTTTCTAATTAGAGAGAAAATTGAGACAATGTCAATAAAAAGGACAACGGCACAGTAGGCAAAAAGTCACATTCATTTTGCGATGTTAGCCACAATCTTGATGATAATAATAAAACTAAAGCTTTTTGATGTCATAAAATTTAAGTTTTTAATAAAAATTTAATGCTTTCAAAATGAGTTTATTTTTATAAATTTGCATAATAATAAATAAAAAAAATAGTTTAGCATACTTCTTACTTATGAAATGAGAAGCATTAAAATTATAATTTGAAAAAAGGAAAAACCCCAACTATAATGTTATTTTGCCTAGTTAAGAGCAGAATAACGTTTTGGATAGAAAATAATTTCAAAGGTTTTCTAACAATTGCCTCATAATTTTTGTAATGGAAAGTGAAAACCTACAATCTCTTACAAACATTTAAGGTACTTTTGAGGTTTATGTGAGGTTCTTTTGATATCTCAAGGTTGGCTTGAGGTTTATTCGAAGTATGATTTCAAAAACAACCTTAAAAGATCAACCTCCTAAGATGTATAATCAAAGTGTATGAATTTGTTTTATTCAAACCTAAGGTTGTTTTGAGGCTCATGGAAATGTACTTTATTTCATCCAGCTTAAGGAGGTTGTTTTTGTGGTGTACGGATTATTTTCTTTTCACTTCAAGCAAAGACATTTGAGGTGTGAATAATTCTCCCAATCTAAACTAAAATCTCTGAGTTATATATGAGGTTGATTTTGTGAGGTGCAAATGAGGTTGAAATTGAGGTTTATTAAGCAGGTTATTTTTGATACAAAACATAACCTCGTTTTCTACTTCAGGTGCATTTCTTTACATCTGTCAACCTCAGATCAACCTTAAAACATCTTCTTATTCACTCTGAAAAGTTAAATATATATTACTAAATGAACTAATAAATCTTTTGTTAAAATAAAAACAGATCTATTTAATATTAGAGAAATCTCGCAGTTTTACCCGCGCGCACCTGCATGCAAGTTTTAAAGCAACTGTGTATTCTCTGATTTTTTTAATTATCAGATTTTAAATGTTTCTTTATTATCAGATATTAAATGTTTCTTTATTATCAGATTTTAAATGTTAATAGTGCACACCTCACCGATACTGACGCAGTTACCCATCCTAAAGTACTTCGAAATTTGCTAATAGGAGCGTGCATGATGTTAAGTAAAACTGCGAAATTTTTATCTTTATCTTTTATCAAGCTTTTCATTACTCATTTTCATCGATATCTTAATAACAAACTGCTTTATTGAAATTTGACTTCGCATTCAATTCATTGTAAACAAACAGAATACCACTAGAATCAATAAGTGGAAAAAATATGACAAATCGAACCGATTGTGGGATCTGATTTTTCTGGTAATTTAGAATGTGAACATCTCTTTCCATTTATACGAGCGTATTTGCAGCTCTTCTCATTTTTTATCAACAATATCGGAAATTAACTTTTTTTATTTAGCATTGCAACATATAATGTAGCTTTGATCGATTTGACTGTACTTATTAGACTATTTTATCAATGTCTAAGCTCAGTGCAACAAAACTACAGTTTTTGTCAAATGTCTGAAAGCAGCCATGTTTTTCTAGAAAGTCTCAAACTGAATATAGGGTAGAATTACAGGTTTGTGTGTAGGATTTCGGTAAAGTTATCACTTCTTTGAACTGGAAACATTAAAATAAATGCTCACCTGGGCAAAAAAGCAAAACAACTAGACCGAAAAGTGCCTTCTGGGGCCCTATTACCAACTCATCGAAATTTATTCCGCTCGGAAACGATTCCGATCGGAAACTAGCTTTCATCGGATTGCCAATTTCGTAAAACCCACTTTGCCGTAACATGAGCATAACGGAATCCGGAATCGAAATCGCCATTCCACACGATTCCGGTGAAATTGAAGTTTGTAGGCGGGGCTAACTTTGACCAATTAGAAAATTATTATAATTCTAATTTATTAATCTGGCAACGATATGTTTGTATTCTCTACTTCTATGCGAGTTAAAATCGCATTAACTTAGAACTGAAAGCTTAAAAATTCATACATTTTCAACAATTTTGTGTTCCAAAAGCCAAGTTTGTGTTTATTTGAAGTATAGAGAGTAGTGTAGAGTGAAATTACAACGTAGTATTTTCAAATGGCTTCAAGTACAAAAATTAATATTCGCCTCCAAACAATGATTGTGGAATGCCTAGAAAACAATCCAGATTAAAATAAAGGAAGCCTTACCGGCATATCTGGCGTAATTACCACTATAAATATTAAATACCAAATCACTACTATATAAAACATGTTAACTTGCATCCATCTTAAAGTACCACAAGATAGTTGAAGGATAACGCAGTCGATAGTAAAATCTTCACATATGCATATTTCAAACAATATAGGAAATTCTAATAGCTAACTTTGGTAATTCCTTTTTTTAGCTAAGATTCTATTGTTTTTTGTACATATTTTTTTTTATGTAGCTTTTTTTATTAATTTCCACAATCCGATATTATTCATTTCCACTACTGAATTTCGCCTACGAGTAACACCATTTAAAAAAAAACTAATTTCCAATCTAAATTAATTTCTAAATTTTGTTGTCGGGATATTGGAATACCCAAAATCTTTTAAGCCGATAGATCTTTCTCTTAATAGTGTTTCGATCACTCTCTTCAGCAATAGCTGGCTGTATGACGGAAAACAGCGCCATTTTGTTCACTGAAATATACAAACTCTTATCGGAATCTAGATTTCGCTTACTCTTAAACCTGCCGGAATGGGATTCGTAATAATTTCGCATCGGAATTTAGTTCCGAGCGGAATCAAGAGCTCGTAATACGACTTAACTGACATTCACGGATTTATGACGTCACGAGAGTTTCATTTCGATCGGAATCAGATTCCGTGAAGCTGGTAATAGGGCCCCTGGACCAATAATTCTAAGTTTCAACATTTTGATTCCCATTGGAGTTGCCACCACATACTGATAAACTTCTGTGAGATAAACTGGTCAGTGATGTCTGTAAGCAGATGTCAATAAATATAAAAAACTTAAGAAAAGCGCGCTAAAGTAGTTGAAAACAAATACATTATCATGCTTTGTTTAAATTGATGAAACCAAAGTCGCCACTTTTATCAAGACCAAAAGTGGTCATTTTATTGAAGGAAAATTTAATTAATAATTCTGTATAAATATAAATAAAACATATGAATTTTTATATCCTTACATAACAATTTTGCTTGTTTTTAAAACGATTTCGAGAAGCATAATTTCGGAATGATGCAGCGTCTTCTGCCATTTCTGAAAAAAAAAAACATGGCTGAGCTCAAACTTTTGAGAAGGATTGCATATAAGCGATACTGCAAACATTATAAAAATAAAAGCTATTGTTCAAGAAATCAATTACAATCAGTGCCCTATAATTTAATTAGACACCTCGATATGGCCTTTTTTCTGGCTCTTGCTACAAAAGTCGAAAATTAACTAATTAACTTAATTATTCCTATTCTTTTTAATTGAATATTTAGCGTTTTTTAATGTAAGTTAGAAAGTTTTGAGAAGTGTTACTTACTTATGAAAATAATAATTATTAATTAAATAATACGATGCATAGTATAGCATTCAAATGTTTTTATCTATAATAACAAATATTACACAGACCACAGTGCGGACGTAAAATATTCTCAGTGGTAGACAGATCATGGGTTAGAGTCCCCTTGCCGTCAGGATAACCGTTGGAGGTTTTCGTGGTTTTATCCTTCCATGTAATGCAAATGCAGGTTAGTTCTTTCAAAAAGTCCTCCAGAAAGGCAAATTCCTCCCAAAACTTCTTTCTGAAGATTCCTTGTCTTCAGGATAGTGAAATAAATCACAAGGCTACGGAGTTGAACATTCGTGGTCACAATCCCAAAATTGGATCTGCTCTTAAGTACGTATTCTGCTCTTAAGCACGTAAATATTAAGCACGTATTCAGATATTTTTTGTTACTATAATCTCAATAATGTGGTACATATTAGCATAGAAGTCATATATTTTTATCGAAAATAAAAATTAAAAATTCTAAACACGTATTCAGACATAATTAATTATTATTATTTCAATATTCTGATACAGGTAACATTTGCTTGTTCTTATCTAAAATAACAAAATCTAAGCGAACCGCCAGAGGTAATTAGTGTTACAGTCTCTAAAAATCAACATTAACTCAATTAACAACATTAACTCTTTATTCTATTAACCCTATGAACAAAATTATGTTAAATAAAGACAAATTTCATTTTGATTTTTTAAACCAGCTTTTATAAATATATTCAATACATATAATTTTCCTTTGAAATAGAGAAATTTCCAAATCCAAACTTAATGACTCGTTCTAAATTAAAATTCAACAAATAATGAAACCCGTAGCTTACAGATAAATGAACATTAGTTTTAAAAGACATCTTCAACAAACCGGTAAATAATTTCGGCGGAGCTCATCAGTTATTTATTTATTTGCTTGTGTTGAGAGAAATCGAATTAGTTCTTAATGATGGAGGAAGAGTTCCTGTGCATTCAGCTTAAGATTAATTTAATTCCGTGTAGTCATTAAAATCATTATAAATAATGCAACATTTATAAATAATTAGCTAAATGTTTACAGTCATAAAATATTGCAAGGAAATGAATGGATTAATTAAACATTTATTTTTGATTTTCATAATTTATTTTAAATTAACTTCCAATTCCTTAAATTCTCAACATTTCGATGTCTTTGTTTCAAATTTCAGTTCCTCAAACTATCAACATATACACGCTTTTTAAAAATTTCAGTTCTTTAAATTCTCAAGATTTACATGCTTTTAAAAATTTCAGTTCTTCAAATTCTCAATATTTACATGCTTTTTAAAAATTTCAGTTCTTTAAATTCTCAACATTTACATGTTTTTTAAAAATTTCAGTTCTTCAAATTCTCAATATTTACATGCTTTTTAAAAATTTCAGTTCTTTAAATTCTCAACATTTACA
The DNA here is from genome assembly GCF_982258835.1 of Parasteatoda tepidariorum. Classification (NCBI taxonomy): domain Eukaryota; kingdom Metazoa; phylum Arthropoda; class Arachnida; order Araneae; family Theridiidae; genus Parasteatoda; species Parasteatoda tepidariorum. The sequence continues at coordinate 46,463,630 of NC_141759.1, forward strand.
TGCATTTTAAAAACTTCAGTTCTTTAAATTCTCAACATATACATGCTTCATAAAAATTTCAGTTCTTTAAATTCTCAACATTTAGGTACATGCTTTTTAAAAATATTTTCTAATGAATGTATAAGGTTGCATTGATAGCTAAACAAACAGATTTTGAGTATATAGTCTGCTTCCTGATTTATATTTTTGCTTAGATATTTATGTATAAATAAAATACCATTTATTTTAATGACATTAGGCAAAAGCAAACATGATGTATTTATATATTTATATAGAGATACTCGATTCAAATTTCAGTTCCTCAAACTATCAACATATACACGCTTTTTAAAAATTTCAGTTCTTTAAATTCTCAACATTTACATGCTTTTTAAAAATTTCAGTTCCTCAAATTCTCAATATTTACATGCTTTTTAAAAATTTCAGTTCTTTAAATTCTCAACATTTACATGCTTTTTAAAAATTTCAGTTCTTCAAATTCTCAATATTTACATGCTTTTTAAAAATTTCAGTTCTTTAAATTCTCAACATTTACATGCATTTTAAAAACTTCAGTTCTTTAAATTCTCAACATATACATGCTTCTTAAAAATTTCAGTTCTTTAAATTCTCAACATTTAGGTACATGCTTTTTAAAAATATTTTCTAATGAATGTATAAGGTTGCATTGATAGCTAAACAAACAGATTTTGAGTATATAGCCTGCTTCCTGATTTATATTTTTGCTTAGATATTTATGTATAAATAAAATACCATTTATTTTAAGACATTAGGCAAAAGCAAACATGATGTATTTATATATTTATATAGAGATACTCGATTTACATCTAAAGAATTAAGAATTGTTTTAAATAACATTTTCGGCAGCATGTGCGAACACCGATATTTTATGATATTCATGACATTGCAGGAGAAATAATAACTCATAAATACACGGTAATCATATTACACAGAATACAAAGTTTAAGCGAAGAGGGAACCATCAAAATAATTGAGAAAAAATAGCATAAAAGCTCTTAACTCAAATGTTTATTTTATATCAGTAGACGTCAATATTCATAAAAGCTAGATATATGCGGAATATATTCAGTTAGCGTATTGTTTTAAAGTTACTTACGAAGTATCAATTGAAATTATTCTAGATACTCAATTATTTTAGATAACTTATTTGAGACGTCTAATGATATCTCAAGTTATATTATTTATATATAACTCAATATCTGATTATTATTTGTAATTCATTTGATTGGACTCTCACTTAAAATAATCTTAAAATTTTCGTTACAAAATACCATTTTCTTGATTAATTCTACAAAAATGCGAGGAATTTTTCTTTAAGATTTAACCCCATCTCTAAAATATCTTAACAATTTTTAAAAGCATTAACAGACATTTCTGAGCATTTTTAAGATGAATAATTTTGCTTTGAGAAATTCACAAAAAAATGGGAAAACAGGTTCCTGAGTTAAATTTTAAGATGAAATCACTGAAATAGGTAACTATTTCAGTGATTTCATCGTGAAATTTCTTTTTCAGATTACGCAAAATTTGTCTTGCGATATTTTTGATAATGATCAGATCCTAAAATGTAATTTTTGTATTTTAATTCTGGGAACATAATTAATTCTCAAGTTACATCATATATGTCAAAGGGTTTCTGCTATTTATGAGGCATAACATAATTATCTTCTCTTCCCCAGAAAAATAACTATAATTGGAAATCGAAAATAGATAATGCTTAAATTTTATGAAAGTGAGCTTACTGGTAAAGATGGGTCACTGTTGCATCCAGAAGTTCTTAGATGTGATAATTAATAATAATTTAAAATCCAAATACTACAAGATTTTGAATATATTTTACAAGCACCTTCCGCATACATTTGTTAAAAAATTAATAATCAAATGTCATTTTTAAATCCAAATGCTATCATATGAAAGATTTCCAATTAATATAAGATCTTTTAAATAAAATAGCAATGAAAAGTTTAAAAAAATGTATCTCAATCAATTAGAATAATTTTTTTCTCAAAATTATATTTAATACAATGTGTTATACCAAATCAAAGTGGCTCAATTGTGGTATATTGTCACCACATATTGTTTTTGTCATTTTCAAACTATTGGCCGTTAATTATAAAAATAAAGTGTTGTTGTGTCCAGTCCTTCAGGATCTAGCGACAGCTAGATCAAATCCAAGAGACCGTGGACCCTAGCAAAATCAAGCACCAGAAGTGGGCTATCACGGATGACCGCAAGAGCGAGCCCCAAGCAGTCGAGGATATGATCGGAGGAGGATCAGATGGCACTTGGTGCACGTTGGAAAGACTTTGCGGCCGCATTCAAAGGTCATGCTTTTGAGGTGCCCACTGATAAATCTTGAGGCGGCCGTTTGTGCCTGTCTGTCAGCCTCAAGATCCAATGCACATCCTGGTCTTTTCCTACAGAACCAGGGATGGGCAGGAGGGGAGAGCCAGACCTGCCGGTCTCTATTTTTCGTCACTGAGAAAATCTCTTGAAAAGTGAGGTCATAGTCGGTAGTTGCCATCTCAGAGCAGCCTCTTTTAGCCAGGATATCCGCAACTTCGTTACCAGGGACGTTGACGTGAGAGGGGATCCACTGAAAGTGGACCTCCCTACGATTTACAAGAATTTTGAGCATGTTGATTATTTGGATGCTTACGAGGTTTTTTACTCGACTCCAGTCCTGTAGATGTTGAATCGAGCTGCGGCTATCTGTGAGAATCCAAATATCGCTAGAGTCAGTGGAGTGGAGAATGGTTTTTAAACCCTCCTCAATAGCTATTAATTCGCTCCTAAGTACCGAGCAATTGTCTGGGTTTCGTCTAGAGAGTCGAACAGAAATATTCTCGATATAAATACCGCTTCCAGCGTGATTTGACTCATCCTTACTGCCATCTGTATATATTAAAGTGGCATCACTCGGGATACAGTTAATAACCTCGAGAGTCAGCTGTCGTAGGTATTCTGGAACATCTGAGTTCGTGTTTGTGTGGGACAAAAGTTCAGAGTGGAAGTGAACTCCAGATAGTCCCTCAATCGGGCTGACACAAGGTGTAAGAGATGAATACTCCACCGATTGGGAAATAATCTTCATTTTATCGGCCAGACCAAATGGGCTATTTCTTTTGAGTTTCTGGTTGTTGCTCCAGTTAGACAGATATTCAGAGGTTCGGTTCTGATGTTCATAACTTTTTAATTTGTTGAAATATTTTACCAAATTCGAGTTTCTAACATGACTAAGGGGTGGAAGATTAGCCTCGTATAGTACTATATCGTTTGGGCAGCTATTTCTCAGGCCCGTTATAATGCGAGCTGTACTCAATTGCACTCTTTCTAAATGATGGAGGTTAGATGGTGAGGCACAGAAGTAGATTGGGAACCCATACTCTAGGATAGGCCTAATAAGTGTAATATATGTTGTCCTGAGCGTTTTGGCATCAGCGTCCCAGTCTCTACCAGAGATGTACTTGAGAAGATTTAGTCTCTTGCGGCTCTTGTTGACCAGATTTTGTATGTGCTTGTTACTCGTGATCTCCTGGTCCAAGATGAAGCCCAAGTACTTAGGATGTTTAACGTGGGAAAGAGGCAGGTCCTGGAATAGAACCTGGAGGTGATACGAGTACAGGTGTTTATTGGTGGTAAAGAAACCAACATATGATTTTGAAACATTAAAAGTCAGTTTGTGGTCGTTCATAAAAATAAAGTCATAAACTAATTCAAAATCCCTTAAAAACCTATTTAAATTCATTTATCATTCATACAAATAATAAAAATAAATGTTAACAAAAATCCTTTTTAATTCTATGGGATGAAATTGGCATGAATAAAACGCGTCAATAAGTTATTATTTAAATTCGCTATTTAAAATTTGCCGGTCATGAAAAAAAATATCGGAATTTTAAAAAGTATGGGGGAATGCATAGCAATAACGGCCAAAATAGTTATTTAAATATTTTCGATTTTCGATAAAATCGGCACAGAAAAATTGTAATCATTTAAATGGGTGATTTTTAACTAACGCGTCATGAAAATATTATTGTGACATTGTAGGAGTTGCACAATTAAGTTAAAAAGCTTAGCAATATTTAGCGAAATATCAATCTTTAAAAAAAACGTGTAAAAATGTATTGTAATAATGGCTGGAAAATAATTTAGTATTTGCACAAATTTAGCATGTTAAAAAGGGATTAATTATACAGGTGATTTATAACTCACGCTTCGTAGTAACCGTAAAAATAAATATATCGGGATTTCAAAAACCACATGAAAATTGCTGATTTCAACGTTACTTGGATTTCGGATGTAATCGGTAAAAATAAAGTGAATCAAAAAGTGATCACTCAAACTTGAAACCACTCGTAATAGTAATATCGAATTAGAAGTATAGATTTTTTTTTAAACCACGTAGAATTCCTCAGCAATAACTGTTGAAAAAGTGATCGAGGTACAACATAAATTTATAATAGAATCTGTGTAAATTGAGCGAGCCAAAAAGTGATGACACAAATGTGCAGTTCGAAACTTTCAAAGTTTTTTTTTAATTTAAAGAAATATATATATATTGGGTTTAGAAGCAATAGTTGGACGCGGATATGTACTCCTACAGTATAATACTTATTTATGAAAAGTAAAAACTCAATTCGCAATTTTTCCTTAATGTATTTGTAAAATGTCTTCTCTATTTAGATTGGCAATAAATCAGGTTCGTTGATTTCTTCCTTAATTATGTTTTGTCAATGAACCTGATTTCTTCCTTAATTATGTTTTGTAGCCGACCGGCCTGTCTAGGGGGCAGGGAACTGTCCTTGCACCAGAAAGGTTCTGGGTTCGAATCCCGGGCAAGGCATGAATGTTCTTTCCTTCTCTGTACTATCTGTCCTCACTGTGGGAGCGAAGTTGGCCCACCTAATATGGTGCCCCTGAAAGAGAGGCCAATAAAATAGCCCTGTATGTGCCTGAATTGACGGATGTTAACATAGGTGGGCATAGGATAAAAAATTCAAAATAAAAAGTAATATTTTTAAAAACCACGTTTTTGTAGTGGAGAATAACAATTAAAAAAATTTTGAAAAACGGAAAACGTGGGGCGCATGAAATACATAACAGTAATGTTATATTAGTGTGTGTATGTGTGCTCTTGAGAATATGTGTATGTATATCTGTAATTGTAATTGCATCTGAATGTGGATGTGGAATATGTTAGTGTATATGCGTATGTATGTGGATGTATATGTGGCTGTGCATGTGTATGAGTAAGAAAATGTGTATATGTATGCGTATATGATGTACTGTTATGTATTTCATTCGCCCCACGTTTTTCGTTTTTCAATTTTTTTTTAATTATTACTCTCCACTACAAAAACGTGGTTTTTAAAAATATTACTTTTTATTTTGAATTTTTTTATTCTAAATTATAATTTTTTAAATTTTTAATTTTCATTTTATATTTTTTTAAAAATTATTGCTTTTTAATTATTATTCTTCACTACAAAAAACGCGATTTTTAAAAAATATATATTTTTATTTAGACTATTTTTCTTAGTCAAGAGTAGTCAAGACTACTACAAGACCACTACTAAAATAATGGAACTTTCATTTTAAATTAGGGATACAAAACTCTTTATAGAAAAACAATACCTTTACGACTTTTATTAGTTTTATGCTGATGGCAACCAAAACGATATGGAAATGAATGAGGAAAAACTGGATCCTACCACGTGATTTTTCAGCCAATAAAAATACTCCGACAATAAAAATCTTTTCACCTGACGTGTAATACTAATTTGAAATAATGGAATCAACAACAAAAGACAATCTCGAAATTTTTTTTCTTTCAAATTTTAATTTTATTTTACTTTGTATGTCTTTCTTCTCTTCATTTTCATGCATTGTCATCCAATTCTGAACTATGTGCCAAATTTGAAGTTTGTAGCTAGTCGGGAAGTTAGTTTAAAATCGATTACGAAATTCCACCCGGACAGACATACACGAAGGCAAGTTTATATAAACGTGGTAAAAAAATAAAAAATAAAAATGTTTTGTTGAATTTTGATAGCTTTCGTGTTTTTTTAGATCGATTAAACACTAATTTAATTTTTCATGCTTTTGTTCACTTTATTCATAAGAAGGATTAAAAAAATTTTTATGACGAGCTGCCGTAACAGTACATCCTGAATCATCAAATTTATCTATCAAGTGACGCCATCTTTTTTGTGATTGGGACGTAACCCTTACACTAAAATACCCTAAAATGGAGTTAGAACGATATTTTTAGCGAAATAAAGTTACGACACTAAGCTTTTGCCCATCAGCGTCATTTTTCGTTATCACAAATGAGAAGAGAGTGTAATAAAAACCTAAAAAACGGAATAGATATTATTTCGTGAACTCACTTGATCATTATGGAATTCAAGACACGTCAAACACGAAATGGCAAACATAACAATCGTAATCTTCGCAACTCTATCTCGTATCGCTATCTTCGTAATTTGTTCTCTGTTTTTAATGCCTTTTTACACTCTATTCTCGTTAGTGCTCACGAAAAATGGAGATTCTTCTCAAAAGCCTAGCGTCGCCATTTCTTGTGCTAATAATATTATTCGAACTCCATTTTAGGTTTTTACCGTAAGGGTAAAGTTTCATTCCTAATAAAGTGGGTGTTGCTGGGAAATTCCGACATGTTGTCATGGTAACTGTGAGAGTTACGCAATCATATTTAACACCATTCTTGATCGCATAGCTCATAATACCTATGTACCCAATTTTATTCCGTTTACTTAAACGGTATTTTCTCCAAATGTCATATATATGCCTATAGGAAAATGTTTTGGAATATCAGAAGATATTTGACCCACATTAAGATGATATTTTGAAGAAAATTTAGAGAAAGAAAATGTATATCTAAATAAAAAAAATTCTGCTGAACGTCTTAATTTATTTTGTTCATTTAAACCATTATTTAAAAGAAAATCTTCATATTATATTATGAAAATTTTGATCAGATTATGTTCTTCAGATGATATTTCAATGTTTTCAAGACTTTTTTAAGAACGTCCAGAGATTCTTTTTAGTTGCCATATGTACGATTCAGTTACATTATTATTTACATTATTGTTGTTATTTTAATTTTAAAAAATGCAGACAGAAGACATAAAATTGAAAATTGCATTCAAATATTCAGTTATCTTTTAAAACAAGTTATCTATTTTTTTTTACAAAAAATATATACAGCTACAGACAGAAGACATCTGGAGGTAAAGGGCTTCAAATAAATAGGAAACTGCGTTCAATTACTCAGTTATCTTCTTAATGCCTACTTGAAAAAATGTTAGTATAAAGCATTCGCTGATAGAAGACGTAAGAAATTATACTTAGATGCACAGTTATCTTATTTAAAAAAGTACAGATAGAATATAAAGGAAAATATACGAATTCAAAGCTGCTTATGAACACATATTCCGAAACACCAACATAAAGCATTAGCCGGAACTTTTCATAAAAGCTTTGGAAGAGAAATATTTCATTAACACTAGAAAGACTGAAATTTAATCTATACCTATATTGCCCAAACGCAGTCAAGATGACTGGATTGTAAAAGAATAAATAATGTGCAAAGAAATTTGCTTAAAATTAATTTGAAATATTTTTTTATTATTTACAGTTATATAACAAGTTAGTAGTAAATATTAACAGTAAAAAAATTATGTGTTGTACAAAATTCTAAGAAATCGTGTCATTATATACATCATTGTTCTTCGAATTGAAATTAAATGCAGTCAAAATGACTTCTTTAGGCAATCTAGTTCTAAAGAGAGGAGTAAAGAATATTAAAAAGTTCGGGAACTGCTGAAGAACCTATTACCAGAAATATCCGAATCAGAAATATTATTCTGTGACAAGTAATGCTGTTTATAAAAGGAGTTTTTATTTTTTTTCTTAAGAAACGAACGATCTCTGAAAGAAGATGAGGACAATAAAGATGGTTGATAAATGCTATTGCTGAAAACATCAGCATACGTCAGTTAAAGACAGTGTTCAAGATAGCGCTGACAGAGGAATATCGGATTTCTCCTCTATTGAGCAGTTGCCGCCATAGAAAAAAAATTAGCCATGTAAGGGGTCACACTATGCTCCGTAGTGCTGGGAAAGAATGGACAATTTTTTTTTTAAAAAAAGTGTCACTTACGGAAGGAAAAGAAAATATGCTCGAAACTATATTTTACTAACTTATATGAAATGGTGATAAATGTTTTGGCTGATTAATGAAAAAGCACATATTTTTCACAAGTAATTAAAATGTGGAAAAAAAGACTTAAGTGAAATGATTTTATTGTTAATTAACATATTTTGGTAAGTCAATCAGGTTATGTGTTAAAGATAAATATATATTGAAACACTTAACTCATAAAATGTTTTTAACTGCGGTAATTGCTTTATCTCACTTTTGTAATTGTTTTATTTACCAAGCTTATAGTAGCTTTATTTCTTCAATATCCTGATAAAAATGAGACATTTTAAGACCATATAAATCTCCTTTGAATGCTAAGTTGTTTTCATGGTGTTCATAGCAGAAAACATTTGTATACAATTATGTATTTTCAAACCTACAACAATATATGTTCGAAGAATTGCCTGCTGACACAAATTCCTGAAGCTTAGAACTAAAGTTTTTATTAATTTTAAAACAGTTTCTAAAGGCAAAGGTTCTTAATTTTTTAAAAACTTTTCAATAGATGTCAGCGAGCCTTAATTCAAGTCTTTTGTGCCGTGGCACAAAATGATCTCCATGCGACGATTTAGTCATTCATTGCGAACTGTAAAGTACAGGTACGCACCTGTGATAACACCTGGACAATTGTATGGAAAACAATTTCCACTAAACCTTTGATTTTATTTGAATAGGGATGGTTCAGAGGAGAAGAAAAAAAGTGCCAGAGGAAAAAAAACTGCAATCAACTAGAAAAAGTAATATTTTATAATGGTGACACATTGTCTTAAAAACACAAAATTAGCATAATTTCTGAAATTAAGGCTTAAGACCATTCCATGTTCCGATTATCGAATGCTTTTGATTGTCCAGTGGCTACAATTACTGTAAGGAATGCAGCAAAAAGGAAACGCAGTGCTTGGTCTATTTCTTCAAGCAATTAAAGAATAGCACATTATTTTTAATTGACTCAAAGGAAAGAATCTCAGCTGTTGGTTTAAAAAAAATTAGCTCAAGTGATATCTGAAACAATTGGCTGCAATAAATGGATTTTATTTCTGAGAGTTATTAGATTAGAACGCGAATCAGGTGATATTAGAAGAAGTGTCACCCTTATAGAAATTTTAAGCATTGAAGTCGTTTTGATGTGTGAGTGCTGATTTGAAGTTGATTCGAAGTTGATTTTAGAAACAACCATATAATATCAACCTCCCAAGGTGTAAAATCAAGATGTATGAAGTTCTTTTATTCACACTTAAGGTTGTTTTCAGGTTGATGAAAATCTTCTTCAGAGCAACCCAACTTAAGGAGGTTGTTTCAGAGGTGTACGGTTCATTTTTTCAACATCTCAAGCAAATACGTATATTTGAGGTGTATATAAGTTCACCCGCTCTAAACTAGTTATTTCTGAGTTATATATGAGGTTGATTTTGTGAGGTGTAAATGAGGTTGAAATTGAGGTTTAATGTTGAGGTTATATTTGGTGCAAAACTTAACTTAATTTCTACCTCAGGGATATTTTTTACATCTGTCAAACTCAAAAATACCTTATTGTTTTATAAGGGCAAGATCAGGTCGAAAGTGAGTCACAACAGCAAATCCAAGTAGAACTTAAACCTACAGCAGCAACTATTTTATGAAGTGAGCAAACGTTGCTATGCTTATTTGCTTTTTGATTAATTACTCTCCACTAATGCTTACAAATCGTCTTTTTTTTAAATAACTTATCATAATAATCATTTTCAGCTTGTCCAATTTCAGATATAATTACTTTAACTGTTATTTTGTATTTAATGCATTATCAAAACAATAAAAAATCTACATTTTATGTAGTTTTTGTCTGGATATAATCATAATTAAAATTTTATTTGCGATCCTGTTCTTATTATTTTTATACTCTTTTTTACTAAAACTAAAGTTGTGCTTTGGTAGATCTTAATTTGTCATGAAAATGTACAGCCTGTTTCGAAACAAAAGTGAAGTTATAAGAAAAAGTTTCCAAGTTTACTTCAGTTTACTAATTTGTTGTTAGGAAAAATTTGTTTAACAACAATTTAATTTGTAGGAATTCAATATCAATTTGCACATTATAGATAAAATGTACTTTTATGATTTAATTACTAAGATACTTTTTACTACTTTGGTATGTTTACCTTGATAATAAATATGTGAAACTGTGATCATTTAAGATGTGAAATGAAAATAAAAATAAATGCAATATAAATATTGTGCCAAAAGTTAATTCATCAAAGTTAACTTTTTTTGTTAAACACACTCTCTCTCAAGAAAAAAAAAATATTTAACGTGTTCTTTTATTTCAAAGTTAAATAAATTTATAAGAAAAATTGTGAATGAATTTACAGTGATAATTGAGTAAAATTTGGAAGGTTTAAATGCTGTTCCTAGCGAATCAGAAGCTAAATTTGTGCATACAAATCTATATTAATAGAGCGAAATATTTCCGGGCTCTTTATTGAATTCTATTTTTTGAAATATTTGTATCGTCAAGAGACATAAAGGGATAAGTATGTGAAGCGAAAGAGGAGCACAAACTTCTAGTTTTTCAAATATGATAGTTTCGAAAATTTTGCTCAAAAAGTCCTTGAATTCTAATTGGGAATTCTCTGTTGTTTTTGCATAATCGTTGTGGTAATTTGACTAAATGTTATGGTTTATGAAACGCAAACAAATTCAGAAATTCTTCCTTTTCAAAATCAGTTTTTACTACTCCAAAGCATTTTTATTGTATTTCTACATGAATCTCGTTAAACCCCAAATGTTCGCTAAATTTTAATGTAACTGTCCGAAATATCACTCAATTAACAATAATCCTTTCAAATCGATAGAGCCGAGAAGTCTCAAGGCTCCCTTTCAGCGATAATAATCAGGAAACCAAATGATTCTTTCTTTCGAGTAGATCGATTAATCGATAAAGCATAAAAAATTAAGCAGACCTGTTTCGTTTAGTGGCAAATCGATTGTCCGAGCATCGATGAAAGTCCTGAAGAATCTATCTATCATTGCTGAAGTAATGGTTTCTTTTTTTCTTTCTTTCCAACAAACAGTCGATGACTTATCGGATTTCACAAAGCGTTCAAATAACTTTTGTGTATTGCTTCATAGCTACATGACTCTCTTTGGAAATTTTAATCATTCTGAAAAGCATTTCAAATATTTGTTGTCTCAAAATAGAGATATCGAAATTGTCTAATAAAATATCAGCTTTGGCAGAGAATTGATTTTATAACAACCAATATAAAAATTTTCGTTTTATATGGTAAATATAAGAAAAAAAAATTTGAAAGTACGTTTTATGAGGCCTTTTTGAAGAAAACAAATTAATTTTCGGGGAAAGATTTTCTTTCAGTTTAATATAACTATTTAACACTTATTTAATTAGTCAAATCATTAAATTTAAAAATTCTCTGAGGAAAGTCGTACAGAGTCTTAATTCTTATATTGGAAGAAGATTTCAAGTGCATTTGAGATTACCTCTAATATTTGAGTTAAATATATTTATTAGTTTTAGCAATTTAAATCCAAATACTTTATAACAAATGGAACTCTTATTGGGTTTCTATCAATACTTTTGAGTATTATCAATTTTCATTTCAAACTTTTATATATGCTTTTACATTATTAACATATGTTGACGGTAATTATTATGTCATTAATTACAACTAAGTAATTAAAAAATAAACAAATTACCTTTTTATTTCACCAGGAAAATGATTTCTGAAGCTAGAAAAATACCGTTGTATTTGGAGAGTATGACATTTGACAAGAAACATTCGACGACAACGAATAGTCCCAGAAACCATATTTTCTTAAATTAAATTAGTAGAAAATAAAACGCTGTGGAGGAACAGTTAGATGTGTGTTAGTGATCTACTGGCCACTCCCAATTAAAGCGTGAGTACCAGAAATAAAATAAGGACAGAATTTTTACTTGCTTAATAAGGACAGAATTTTTACATACATAAACTTAAAGGCTACTTCATACAATTTCACTTTAAACCTTTATCCCTCTCAACTATTCAATCTGTGAATATGGGAATTACTTTTTTTTCTATTTATTTAAGACTATTAATATTGTTTTATCTTTGTATTGTATTGTTCCCAATGCTTTACCCGCGTACAATGGCTGCAAGATAAACACTAATACATTACACGCTCAACCATGGGCATGCTCTTAGCTCATTTTTAGCGTTCCATTTTTAATTGCCATGTATAGAATTCTTGAACATTAAAATACATTCCCTTACATGTTTGACTAAATTATTAACGCTTGAGTTGATGGGTTACTCTTAAACTATCCGCCAGTTAAAAATGGTTGCCAGATAGACGCTGATAAAAAAAACCTGACCATGGGCCTGCTCTTAGCTTTCTTTTAAGGATCCAGTTTCAATGGCCATGGTGAAACTTCTAAACATTAAAAACATTCCTATACAAGTTTGACTAAGCAATTAAAGCTTGCATTGATGTGGCTCGCTACGAATTTTCACACCTCAACAACAAGAGGCCCATTTAAAGTGTTCTTATCTGTGTATACATGTCGGGTATTTGCAGTTAATTGGAAGGATTTAACCTACGATTCTTTTCTTCTTAATCAACAGGATGAGCAACCGATTTCCAAGTAGAGCAAGTAGAAAAGTATTGGCCATCCGCGTGCTACAACCTAGAGCGTATTCATTCAATCAATAATTAACTCATAACTACTGGCTGAGTGAATAAGTTTAAATTTGAAGAACTGAGTTTTTTGTAATTTGTGCAGTTTAGCTGTCAAATTTATACATCTATAACTGGAAACAAACAGTATACCATTTAATGTTTTTTGTCTGTAAGCTTCCAATTAGGGAAGACTATGGCATTGGATAATAAATTTGCATCCTAGAGACGAGTTCTATCGTCCTTAGGATGCAAATCCTAACTGCTGATCGTTTCAATTCGTTAATACGAACTCATAGTTTAGGATCGCCTGTATTACCTCAGTATCATTGATTTTGATTGTGTTAGAAAATACGATTACACAAATAATGTTAATTTCTAACGTTTTTTTTTTTCTTTGGAAAATGTATTTAACCTAACTAGCGTGAAGTTACAAGTGAGTGTCGTCCAGCAGATATTCAAACGTGGCATAGATATTATTTTTATTTTATGTCTGACGCAGGTCTAAACTAATTTTCTTATTAACTTTATAATATCAACTAATTAGACAATTGAGTAATCAACAAAGCATTCTTTAAAAGTTTACTTTTATTATATGATCATCTTTTATATTAGTTTATTTATTATTTATTGCATTTATTTCAAACACAAATTATACTTTATACAATATCTAATTGTGAATCATCAAAAAAGACAGAAAAGGAATTTGCATAACTCTGAAATGTGTTCTATTCTATTTTCTAAAACAAATCTTGCAATAAAAGAAATTTGAAAATTATATATTTGCTGAATAAAATAAACTCGCAATGTTCAAAGAGTTCTTTAATAGTGTTTACATTTTGTCATTTTATTATGTCATCATGAACTAATTATATTTCGTCAAACTTTGGAAAGTAAACTAAAAAGTGAATCTCTATTAGCTGCTTTATTTCTAAAAGAACTTGGAAATTTAAACTGTTCATTGAGTCGAAGAAACTTCATCCAGAAAAACCCTCTCATCTCATCTTGAAGTAATTACCATCACCAGCGACGAAACTGAAATTAAGATACGCAGAGCTGATTTCTTCAAGTCATTATGAGCAGACCAATCAATATTTCTAAAGAAAAGATAACATATTTGTGACAAAAAGAATTTTCGGATTAATATGAATGATATGTAATTTTTTTTTCAAAGCAAAGTATGATTTCAGCATGTATTGATCTTTTTTAGAAAAGGCAATGCTTTTTTTTAAAGATGCTGAGAAAAAATTTAAAAGAAGTTTGACTTCATTAAGGCAAATAAGTTTTGATGAATGAAATGTCAAGTTAATTTTCATAAAAATGAATGAAATTAGAATTTATGACATATATTCTGTAAAACTTATTTCAAATGGATAAAGTAAGGATATACTTTTTTCAAAGTAATTTGAAATTAACTTTAAAAGAATTTTGAAATTGCCACACATCTTGAAGAAATTACTATCACCAGCGTCAGGCAGAGCCGATTTCTTCAGGTCATTATGAACAGGCGATAGATATTTTTAAAAAAAAAACGTAGTATATTTATTACATACGGATTTCTGCATTGATATGAAAATGTATTTTTGTTTGATAGCAAAGATTTCAGCATGCATTGGTATTTTTTAGGAACTGCTATGCACTTTTTTTTAAAGATACTCAGATAAAAGCTTGGTTTAGCTTGATTTCATTAAGAAAGTAAGTTTTGATAAATGGTATCATATTAATTTTTATTCGAATGGATAAAATTAAAATTTATGGGATATATTTTTTAAAACTTGTATCAAACGGATGATGTAACAATACACTTTTACAAATTAATTTAAAATTACTTTTAAAAGAACATAGGAATTACAACCGCTCATTGAGTAGGAAAGTTACTCTAGAAAAATTCTCTTAACTCCATCTTGAAGCCATCACTAGCGTCGTTACTGAATTTAAGTTATGCAGAACTAATTTCTTTCTATCATTATGAAAAAGCAACTGATATTTTTCGAAGAAAAGATAACATATTTGAGACAAAAAAAAATGCTAAATTGATATAGATGAAAAAATCTTATTTTGTATAATAACTTTTGCAATATGGATATCAATATCGAAAAAAATATATATTTTTGCTTAATAACTTAGCGTGTCAAAAAATAAAGAGTTTCCATACAAAAATGGGCATTTTTATTTATGCAGTCAAACGTGGCTAACCGATAAACCATTAGAGAGCAACCATTTACGGTTTCACAGTAAAATGGTTGCTAATGGAGGATGGTTGTTCGTCGGAGTTACCTCCATTGACTTGAGAATGTTATTGAAAGTACATGATTTTTTGCAAGCTTTTTTAATGTTCCTCAGTGTCATTTTCTAAGTGCAGAAATGCCACTTGTGTTGGCATCAGGAAAACTGGCTCGATGACCACTTAGTGTCAATAAAGATGAGCCCTACTCATATAATTATGTGAGTTATAGAACTGTTTTAAATAAATAAGCAAGCATACTTTTCTATGAGTTAGTTTTTAGTTCTGAATCATTAAAATTATTTTACTTTAAAAAATAAGAGGTTTGTTCGAAATGCTTAGTATTTTCTAAAATAACATTAGGTTGTCAATCCCTTTCAGAGGTCTTCAAAAAAAGCTCTATAAATAAGAGCGGCTAGAAAACATGTCGAATACATTTGAATTTACACAAATATTTTCTTAAAAATGATTAATAATAAAGCTAACTAACACTCACTCATTTGGCAGGAGAATGAATTCATCTCTGCTTATCTGATTTAATCAATCAAACATATTTTTTTTAAAAATGATTAGTAATAAAGCTAACTAACACTCTCCCATTTGGCAGGAGAATGATTTCCTATCTGCTTATCTGATTTAATCAATCAAAAATATTTTTTGAAAAAATGATTAATAATAAAACTAACTAACACTCACCCATTTGGCAGGAGAATGGGTGACCGTATTTTGTAATTCCATTTGTCCTAAAATTTCATCGATTCTAATTGCATTCGAATATTTTTTATTTGACAGGGAATAAAATAAGACAACGGATTGTTATACTTTCCACAAAACGAAAACAAAAATATTTTGTCTAACTTTTTTTTTCTTTGATTGCAACATTTTTCAATCATATAATTTTTGAATAGTTTTTATCGTTTAAAAACAGATGATTTTATTCAGAAATTAAAAATTTAATTTTAAATTGGGGTATTGGCTTTCTTTATGAGTAACACATCTTTTTAAAAAAGATAACTAAGTTTTTATTTAGAATTAGCTATTTTGTTTAACACCAAACCACTATTTAATATAAAAATTAAATTTTAATCTGAAGTTATTTGATCGCAAACTTCCAAAATATAAAGATAACTGACCATAGAGATTATCCACATTAAAATTACGAACATTCGTAACTGTTCTTTTCGTACAACAGGTATAATACGATCTTTCATAAGCAAAAATAAATCTCAGTACAAGCTTAAGAAATACAGATGGGCGATAAAATCTTACGAACACGTCTAATTCTTTGCAAACAGTCTCTCTGTTAGCAAAAAAATGTTTTTGGAAATTTTGAAAGAATATTTCTGACGCGATTTGAAATATGCTGTAAGCTTCTATGATGTTTTAGCATTTTTATCCATGCAAAATTCAGAACGATTAATATGAGTTATGAAGTTAAAAACTTTTTTCATTTTTCAACACCATTATTATAATTTAAAAAGTATATATTATGCAAATGTAACATAATAATCCTACATAATGATTTCAAAATTGCTAGTATTATAACTAAAAAATGTTATTTCATCATTTTGGTACCAAATTTCCGAACACATTTACTGATACAAGATAAATTGTTTCATAAGAGTTAGCATAGAAGTGTTCGTATTATTTTGTCACCCATCTGCAGTTAATTACGTATTAAGTATTCCCTATAATGAATTCACAATATATTAGCTTGAAGATAGTTTTAAGTGATTACCGGTGAAATAATCCTTACAAATTATGTGCTTAAGAGGGTGTGGACATTGAATTTTTTAAACAAATTTGGTTTAAGGAGGAATGTTTGGTAAAGTAAATATTGTTGGTTGATTGCATAGCATTCTAAAATCACTGCAAATTAATCAAACCAAATCATAAAATCATTAGTTTGAATAATCAGTACAAAAATATTCAAATGATGCAACTAATTTGGAGCAAAGGGAGCAATAAACATATTGTTGTTTTATAAGATCGATTATAAGTTACCCAGAAAATGGATGGATAAATAGTTGTAGCAAAACATGAGTAGTAACAAAAACATGAATAATTTGATACACTCTTTTTTTAAAATTTTTTCTGACACGAAATTTTGTTTTAGGATCTGTAATGGCTGATAAAATAATTTAGTCAAAACAATCTTTCCCGTGATTTTACGGGGCTTGCTTGATGCTAAGCGTATAATTAACGCTTCTGTAGTTAATTTAACTCTTTCCAAACTTACTGGACCTAAACATTTAGTAATCCATACTGATAACTTATTTCTTTTCCGTTAGCTTAAAATTTCTAATACGCTGTCTCGTTTTGATTTTAAAGTCATTTTTAAATCTCATGATAAAATTAAATTTAAATCCTTTACAGCAATATTGCAAATCTCTGAAACAGTTATTACATGCCTTTCCAAAGCAGCCTTGGTTACAAACCAGACGCTTTTTAAAATTTAGATTTAGCAAAAAATAATAGATATTTCCGCAGCCGGGTACTTAATAAAAATTATCTATAACCTCACAGTGGTAGAGCCTTCAGCACAAATTCATTTTCTATTACGCCAAAGCTCCTTTTACCCCTTTTACATTAACATATCTTGTTTCTTTTGATAATAATAAAATAGAAAAGATTTAAAACGCCTCTATGAATAAATAGTTAAACCAATATGAGTTGATGAAAAAGGTAAATGACATTTTCAGAGTGGCTATAAGTAGGGTGAAAAGAAAAAAAAAATGATCTCCGAACTATTTTATCATATATTTATTACTACGTTGGTCTAATAATAATTCACCTTATTTTATTTGCCACTGCCTAATTTGAAATGAAAAACTTGCAACCACACTCAAACCCAATTTGGATCAGTTTTGTTTAATTTAAAGTTAAACAAAAACAATTCTGTTACATAAGATATACCCATATGAATACCCCCACATTAGCTGTTTTCCCTGATTAAGTCACTTGCCTGCTTCATCCACTAAGTTCTTTATATGTAAAAAACCAAAGCAAGATCAGTTTCTAATGTCTCTGAAAGGCAATAAAATTAGATATAAGTTCTGAGTGTATGTAACGCAGTATAATTTATTTTCTATTCATCATTTCAGTATCAGTCACACATGGAATGTATCATTATTCAAATTTTGCACAAATGTATTCATAATACATATTTTTCACTTCCACTTTATCAACATTTGATTACAATGAAGAAATCACGTCACCTCGTTTTAACATTTTCAAAATGTGACTTATTGTGAAAAATGTAGCAAAGCACAGTTTGCCCGAATATTCTTTAACACGTTGAGTGCCATGGGGGTCACCGGTGACCGGCACTGAGTTTGTTCGTACACCGGTGACCGGTGAAGCCAAGATTATTAGAAACACATAATTCGAGTAAATTTTTAATTTGGTTACAATATTATCGTTACTAAAATGGTTTGAAAAAATTAGTGCAATATAGAACACACAAAAATAGTTTTAAAAATTTTCCTGAAATATTAATATTTGCATCGCTGTAATTTATGATACGCTAATTTATAATACGCTGTAATTTATAATTTGACATTCTGTATTCCTTTTTACATTTATAAATTCGTTAGTTGACGGGTTCTATTTTTGTACATTCAGGAAAAACGATTCAAATATTCTTATTTTCACTTTCTTTTTTTTTCAACTTTCAACTGATGTTCAACTGAATATATTAGAAATTTCGTATTGTCTATTGCCTTTATAACTTATCTTGCTTACGAAGTTCTATTTAAGGGTACATTTAAAGAAAGATGGTTCACAGGCTCTAATTCTCTTAAAATCTTTTCTTTTTGTCCTTTTTTTAACTAATGTATGCAATCTTAGAAGTAACTTATATTTTTCATTATTCATCAGAATTTTAAGTTATCTACAGAATTTTAAAAATGAGATTGCTAAGACAAGTACATGGAATACTTTTATTGAAAAACAGTGTAAACAGTTCACCTCATTTCCTTCAATTTCTGTTTTCCATTTTTAATTCATGTAAGCATAAAATTTGTTTATTGGTAGAAGTGTTTTTATTATAAGACGGTGCAAATATTTGTTTGTGCTACTGTTTTTCTAATTTGTACCAAAGTTTGGAAAATGTGTATGAAATTATGTTTCGATTATAAACGTAAGAGATTTATTATTTTACAATTGCATGACAATTGAAAAAATTAGTGGAAGAATCAAGTAAGTATGTTACATTTTCAGGAACAAATATCAATTGGTGAAATTAGCATAAAGTGGTTGTAATGGCTGTTAAATTTCCAAGTGTTTTTAAAAATTGTCTTCTAGTGGTAGCTTAATTTACCTTTTCATGAATGATTCTTAATTTGTTAGGTTTGATTCAAGGGTAATTTCCAAACCATTACATGTGAATGATCGGAAAGTTCATGAAAAAAAAATTTAAATACTCTTTTAAAATATTAAAAACTCTTTTAAAATATTTGCAAAATTACCAAATATTCTGAAAGCTACAGTTTTTAATTGTCCACCGCTCTATGAAATAGTTCGCAGAAACCATAGTAGTTGCCAGTCCTGCAATATGGTCATGATTAAAGTGTAGCAGAACTTTTTTTGCATTTAATTTAATTTTGACTAAACTAATCTGCATTAGTTTTAAATATGATTACATAATTTTCACTTAAATTTAGATAGTGGTAAAAAAATGAGGTAATAAAATTCGAAATCTTGCATTTTAGCAGATCGGCAATAAAATAGTCTGATGCAACGTTTTTCTTTTTACCCTGACTATAGGCACGCTAAAAATCGAGAAAATGAAGCATAAAAGTGTCACTTTCCTGGTTCAACCACCCAGCTCTTCAATAATACTCAAAATTCTTATAAATTTGCTAATACACTGCTGGACAATTGCTAAGGACGGATCACAAATTGCAATGTAGCATAACATTAGGCGAGACATGAGACCTAGTAGGATAAATTATAGTTGCCACACTGTTCAGACATTAGAATAAAGAACATTCATTGTTCTGGAAAGTACAAAAGCTATGAAACATCTGAAAGAAAAAAAATGTTCATTTGATGCTGCGTACGGAATAATGGAACAATGCATTTAAATGTCAGTAGGCAACTTGAAGAAAGGTGTCAGTACGGGATATGTCCACCGTGGAGTGTGATGCAACATTCTACAGGTCGTATCATACTTCGCACAACATTATCCAGCAGCTGTTGAGGCAATTTATCCCATTCCTCTGTCAGTGCACGGATGAGGGTGTTCTTGTTTGTCGGAGGATAGTTTCAACCAGCAAATTGCCTCCCCAAAGCATCTCAAACATTTGCAATGTGGTTTAGATCTAGAGAACGTGATGGCCATATGAGGCGTTGAACACCCTCACTGTCTAAACAATTCTGAACAGCGAGTGTTCGATGACATGTTGCGTTGTGGCCCATAAAAACAAATTTATCACCGACAGCACCACGGAAAAGACGTACATGAGGAAGTAGAACTTCATCAAAGTATCGTTGGCCCGTCATAGTCCCATTCGCAACCACATGTAGGCGCGTGCGGCCATTGATCATGATGCTGGCCCACACCATGACACTGCATGTCGGATATCGGTCCTTTTCCTGAATATTATCTGGACGATAACCAGTACCACTCTCGCGCCAGATCAGTTGGCGTCTACAATCCGATGACAGACAGAACCTACTCTCATCTGAGAAGAGTACGCATGCCCAGTCCTGTTCAGTCCAATTGTGATGCTCACGACACCATTGCAAACGTGCAGTATGGTGCTGTCTGGTCAATGGGACGCACACAACAGGTCTGCGGGTGTATAGTCCTCCTCCCCTCAAACGTCTGGCAACAGTTTTTCGGGAGATCTGCTTTCCTGTGGTAGCAAGAAACTGATTTGCCACCTGCTGAGCTGTGGTGCGCCTGTTCCTTTTTACTGATAGGACGATGTATCTGTCTTCAGCAGGCGTCTTACGTCTAACACGACCTCCCCCTTGCCGCTTACTACACATTCCAGTAGTTTTAAAAGATTTCCACAGCCGTTAAACAACGCCGTCAGCGATGTCGAACTCCCTGGCAAAGTCTCTTATTTTTTGCCCTTCTTCGATCTTTCCAATAATTCGGCCACGCTTAAAATCATCTAAGTAATATCGGGAAGACATGCCGAAAATTTCAAGTTCGTCAACTAAATCTTTCCTGTAAAAATTTGACTTGAAACAACAACTCTCCACAACGCGTCAAAACCTTTAAAGCTCTTATCAGCGCTATCACGTGATGAACAAACGTGGACAAAAAAATTTACATACGCATACCCCTTCTTACTATATCCCGCACTTATTCTAATTTTCCACATTTTGCTTCCCTTCATTTTGTGGTTGCTATGGATGATAGTGTTATCCGTCCTTAGCAATTGTCCAGCAGTGTATATAAGAACATACCAGTTACTTTTAAAACTTCTTTCTAGATTTTATTTATTATAATTATTATTTTGAAGTATAAAAACAAACGAACTGAAACTGAATGATTTGTGCAATACTTGTAAAATATATTAGGAAAACAAATTCCAGCTTAGATCTACTTAGATTACTGGAATTCTTTAAATAAATACAAATTATATATAATGTCTCTTACTTGCACAAAATTAAATTTTCACGTTTAGAACATCCGTGATATCTGATTAAACTTATCTAACAAATTACTTTTGTTCCTATGTATAATTTGTTGGTTTCGAGTTTTATAACAAACATGGTAGCTAACCTAATTTGTATTCCTCCCACGTGCTCCAGAATTTTCTTTACGGAAAGTAATAATTTTAATTTCAAAGTAAGAAAATATCGATTTAAAGAAAAACGATGAAGTAATCGAAACATTTAAATATATTCCACTTCAATGCACATTTATGCTGACAGGAACTCTAAACAACATTTTTGTGAGGATTTGAAGAAAAAAATGTTTTGACAGGCGCTTAGATATTCCAACGAAACAAAGCTTCTTCGTACATTTATGTTTGAAATTTAAATATACAATTCCATTGAAATTTTAATGTATTCTGATGGAACGAAAATGGATACTATTTAAAGAAAAAAGAAAATGCCACTCTTATCTGAGTATGGAGTTTATGGTAAAATTTTATAAAAATATTTTTACAGTTAAGCTGGGATGTTTATTGAGTATTAAAGTATTAGTATTATGTGAGATGCAAATAAGCATCAATCTAATAAAATGATAATGTTTGTTTTAATCATAATTACTGCAGCTTTATGTATTTATATTTTATTGTGTTAGCAACTAAATTTTACCAGTTTTTTTTTTAAAGTTTTCTCTGCCAGCCTATTTTCTCTTCCATCGACCTCGGAGTTTGGCGAGAATTTTTGTCAAACTTAGGATTAATCGCTCTACGTTGAACTCAACTGGATGGCTAGTCTGTGGCTCATGCTGGTAGCGGGTTCGAATACCTTTATAAAAGTGAATGTAAATTTTTGATGTCCATCTCTAATTCGTGATATCTAAAGCCATTTATCTAAGAGCCATCTTTGTAGAGAACACACAAGTCTGCGTATGTATTTGTAACAATAAAATACAAATAAAGTTTCCTTCCTGGCCAAACAGTCTCGCTGATTCGTCATATATTCTGTATCGTGATGCAACGGATTCAGTTGTTGTTGTAGTTATTCTAGTTAATTTATGTCACACTAGAGCTTCACAATGGGCTATTAGCGAATGTCTGGGAAACATCCCTGAGGATAATACGAAGACATACCGTCACAATTTTGATCCTCTGCAGAGGAGATGGCACCCCCGCCAACGACCAGCACGCGAAATTGAGCACTTTACGGTAGAACAGTTTAACGAGGACCCATACCGCACACCCTCGGTCCCTACGCAGACTAATCCAAGTGGTCACCCACCCGCACACTGACCGCAGCCAGTGATGCTTGACTTCGGTGATCTGCTGGGAATCGTTTCTTAACGATCAGTCCACTAAGGGACGCAACGGATTCAGATCACTCCATAACCCTGAATATATCTTTGTGATATCCTTTTCCTATTTGTACTACCTCTTTTTTACTTTGAAAAGTGCTTTTAAGTCGCATTTGTAAAGGGCACACAGGTATGCATAAGCATGTGTAGCAATAAGTACATTAACATGTATTTAACAATGATGTACTTAACATGTCATGTACTTAGTGCATAGTAAAAATTTTATAAAAACATCAATTTGTTATAAGAAATTTGTTTTAGATTTTTTTCACAAACTCTGGAAAAATTATATCTTCAAATCATCATAAATATGAAGCGATGGGATCTGGGAGCTCTAAACAATTCATGTACTTCACATTTTAACCATTTATGGATATTTTTAGGCTCTACGTGTTGATCATTCGAAATGTTTAATATACTCCTAGTAATCATACCAAGGAAACAATTTTGAAAGACGTGTAAATTTTACGTTTTTTTTTATATTTAGTTCTTTTTCATTCTTTAAATGAAGTTCACTTTAAAATTTACTAAAAAATGCATATTTTATTAAGAATTGAAGTGAGCATTCTAACGCGATGTTAAAACTTCAAACATATGCGTTCTTATAAAGATCTATAAATTTTATTAACAATAACAATAAGCATAACTATTAAGTGTTACATAATTATCTTTTCTTCATTGGCGTGTTTGCCTTGAAAATATTCCTGCCTTTGACAGAATTTCTTTCCTTAGCCATCCTTTTCATGACAGAGAGTTCCCCAATTAGTCTTTTTTATTTATAGTTTTCGAATCTTTTTCCAGGCAGTCAATCCTCCAAATGGTTTAGCCAAGATCTTTTAGTGGTTTAAAAACAAATCTTATAATGTGTTCTGTCCATTTAATTCCCTGTATTGCTATAAATATAATATACCCGTTTCTTAAAATTATTTGTTAATATTAAAGATGATATTTCTTCTTTATTGAATATCGCATTTTATTGCTTCAAAGTTCTCCTAAAAATTCGTTTTTTTCTCTTCCCAAATATCTCAATCTTTCTCTGTTAATGCTGATATTTCAGGAGCTGCCTGAGTAAGTAACATTTGTTATCAGTAGTAAAACATTTGTTATCAGTAGTGAAGCATTTGCATACCTGCCAACTTTTAATCCCTTCCATTATGATTTTTCCCAGTGGTAGTAACATGGAATTAAAATTTCGATTTTAAGCAGAAAAATACGTTGTATTTGGAGAAACATCAGCTGACAACCAAATCAACGCATATTAATGTATATGCTTAATTTTTTTAAGAATAGTGGTGATCAAAATCATTCAAAAATAAGGTTTATAAATGAAAATATAGTATATATTTACTACCACTTTAAATATAAAAATAAAATTTTACGCCAAATGCGTAAAAGTTGGCAGGTATGCATTTGTTATTAATAGTAAAATATTTTTAATGAGTAGTAAAACAATTGCTATCAGTAGAGAAATATTTGCTATCAGTAGTAAAACATTTGTGATCAGTAGTAAAACATTTGTGATCAGTAGTAAAACATTTGTTATCAGTAGTGAAACATTTGTTATTAATAGTAAAATATTTTTAATGAGTTGTAAAACAATTGCTATCAGTAGAGAAATATTTGTTATCAGTAGTAAAAATATTTTTATCAGTAGTAGAAATTTTTTTTATCAGTAGTAAAACATTTGTTACCAGTTGTGAGTCATTTATCATGTATGTATCAATGCAATAACAGTAATTAATCATCATGTGATATGACCTACCCTTTCAAGTAATTTTTTACTAACCTATACAGTGTAACAAATTACAGACGGAGTATATCCGGCCACATAATTTCGTGTATTGCTATAAATGTAATATATCCATTTCTTAAAATTATTTGTTAATATCAAAGATGATATTTCTTCTATATTGAATATCACACTATATTGCTTCAAATTCCGTCAAAAAATTCTTTTTTTTTCCTTCTCAACTATAACAAATATATCAATTTCTCTCAGTTAATGCTCATGTTTCAAGATCTCCTTGCGTAAGTAACAGTTGTTATCCGTAGCAAAACATTTTTTATCGGTAGTAAAACATTTGTTATCAGTAGTAAAACATTTGTTATCAGTAGTAAATCTTTTGTTATCAGTAGTAAAACATTTGTGATCAGTAGTAAAACATTTGTGATCAGTATTAAAACATTTGTTGTCAGTAGGGAAATATTTGTTATCAGTAGTAAAACATTTGTTATCAGTAGTAAAACATTTGTGATCAGTATTAAAACATTTGTTGTCAGTAGTGAAATATTTGTTATCAGTAGTAAAACATTTGTGATCAGTAGTAAAACATTTGTGATCAGTATTAAAACATTTGTTGTCAGTAGTGAAATATTTGTTATCAGTCGTAAAACATTTGTGATCAGTAGTAAAACATTTGTGATCAGTATTAAAACATTTGTTGTCAGTAGTGAAATATTTGTTATCAGTCGTAAAACATTTGTGATCAGTAGTAAAACATTTGTGATCAGTATTAAAACATTTGTTGTCAGTAGTGAAATATTTGTTATCAGTAGTAAAACATTTGTTATCAGTAGTAAAACATTTGTTATCAGTAGTAAAACATTTGTTATCAGTAGTAAAATATGTGTTACCAGTTGTGAATCATTCATCATGTATGTTTCTATGCATTTACAGTACTTAATCATCATATAACATGATCTGCCCTTTCAAGTAATTTTTTACTAGCCTATACAGTGTAACAAATTCGGTCACATAATTTAGTGCCAAAGAGCAACGGCCGGACCTCTCACTGCCCATAAACGCTATCGAAAGCGATATGACTGGACACGATCCAAAGTTAGTTCATTGTTTAACAGAGAATGCAACGCTGAGAAGGTTATATAAAAGAGTTCTATGCTAGAAAGCATATAAGAATGGTGCCAATCTAAATTTGAAATATCTGAAAAAAAAGTAAGTGAAAAGATAAATTTTTTGTTAAACACATTAATGAATTAAATCATTACATCAAATTAATTAATTGTATTATTGGACATGTTAATATTTTTGATCTGTTTTCTTAAATTTTGTATATATGAAATTATATTTATGTTTTAAAAAAAGTTATAATAAATTAAACTAAACGAGGGTTAAACTAAAAATAGGAAGTAAAAAAAAGCCAAAAAAGGTGACTAGAATGAAACTTTGGATTAATTTGAAATTTTTAATTTGCTAAAATAATTTTGTCCATGTTTTATTGTTCGTTATCACTGTTTTATTTTCAGTGACTACAATGAATAACTCAAGCACCTGGTAACTCATTGAACATTTTATTTGCTCCTATTTTAAGAACACTTAATGAAATTATTCGTATCTTAAAAATAATCTTGTTTTATGTTTACGAGAAGATTTCGGTTCATAAAAAAATAAATAAACACCTTAATAGAAAGTAAAAGAAACAGCACTGAATAACAAACTTAAACCATTTAAAAGAGCCTCGGATATTTTAAGAAAAAAGTAGCAAAGAAAAGCAACCCATGAAATTAAGCAGAAACAATATAATGTCTACATTGTGGCTGCTGAATTTTCTTTTCGTTGGTTTTATTTTATATTTCACGATAAACGCGTCTTATTCATCTTCTCTTTCAAGGTATTAATATCTTTTTTTTTGCCAGAAAATATAAATTAAGTAAACAAACATAATTTCGCATTAAAATGTGGATGAGATTTTGTCCCATTCGTTCATGCATTTTCAATGAACAGATTATTCATGTGCTCTGATACTTCAATATACAAAGACACGTTACACCGATACATATACGTTAGCGACGCATGTACGTTAACCGGAGAACGAACAATTTTTTTTGTTCTATTGCATAAGATTTTTTTATCGAATTTTAGTTACACTTTATGATTATTTTGCAATACTTTGCTGATTTCAAATTTACAATCCGTTTCTCTCTATGAACTAGTTTTCTTTTTAAATTAAATATATTTTCAGTCATTAATTATATATATATATATATATATATACCCCGGCCCAGATACCGGATTTTCGGGATGCAGAAAATCCTCAGCGGCCAAGTTGTATGATTATGCGGCATGTAAAAGAGTGCCTGGAGTGCCTTATTGGCTCTTGGCATTTCCGGCAAAATTAAATTCCTAGTGCACTTTAGCATCCAAATAGAGTCTCCGTGCTGCCATCTAATGTGGCAGAAACTAGACGTCCAAATTAACATGACCAACGGTATCTCGTACATTGTGGTGGTCCTGAAAGAGTGGATACCACCTCTGGAGAACGCTTTAGGTCTGCTCATCGGCAAGATCGATAATGCAACTCATTGGAAATAAAAATAAAAAAACGTTTTGAGGAATTGGGGCACATCATCAGGACAAAAATTCATGTCGTCATACGCCGGTAGTGGCGCTTCGTCATTATGGACTGCTTCTTCGTGTGCTTCTGCATTGTTCAAATAAAGAAGCGACCTTAGAAGCGTACGATGACATTTTGGGACAGGGTCTTATGCAGTTTTAATTCAACTGATGTGCGGTAATTACCCTAGAAGCGTTTGCAACAATTACGTGACCTCCTGCTATGTATAACGTTATTAAACTTTCATATTTCAACAAATATAGACTAAAATGTCACTTAAAAACAACTGTAGAGTTAGGAGCAAAACTAATTTCAGATTTAAAATTCTCACACTAAAAGTAGGCAAAAACAAGTATTTGTATAAATGCAACAAACAGTTTGTTCCCCAGTGTCATCATTGACATGAAACAAATAAAATTTATGTTTATAAAATTTTTCTTTCGTAAAAGTAAGTAAACATAATAGTAGAAAAATAAAAGAAATTGTAAAAAATTACAGGCATAAATCATTTGAAAAAGTCTCGGATACTTAATGAAGAAAAACAGCTGAGAAAGCAAAAGCATGAAGCTGTGGAGAAACAATTTAATGCTTAAGTTATGGCTGCGAGATTCTCTTTCTGCTGTTTCATTTTATTTGATATTATGTCTTATTCATCGTCTTTTTCCATTTACTGTTAATTAGAGATATAAGGATTGAGATTAATATAAGAAAAACAAGTTATCAAAATGGTCTATAAAAAATCTGGTAAAATCAGTAAAGACGAAATTAAAAACAGTATCTGGAATAAGCAGTAAGTGAAAATCTATGATTATAATTATTAAACTTTCTCAAGCAGTTAAAGAGGATTTGATCTATTCAGTCCTTTATTCTTGATACTAAGCTGACTGAATTAAATAATCTTTATGATTCTTAAAAATTTATTGCAAGGCAATGATCACGAAATAATTTGGAATTCACACTAAGTTGCAGCTATCTATCATTTTAAAAGTTTTCTTATTTTAATATTAAAGCTAGTTTGAAAAGAAATGATAAAATACAAATGATAAAATCAAAATAAGAAATGTAGTTTTAAAACCAAAAAAAGAAAATATCTGGTTAAGAATAGAAAGTTTATCAAGAAAAGAAAAATTTTATTCAACTTCTATAAGAGGAGAAGCCAAAATATTGCGTGGACTTTTGTTATCAAGCCCTAAACTTTTTTCTCGATATATTTATTTAATTTCAGTTATTTATTTATTTTTAATTCCTTTATTATTTTTTGAAGTATATTGTTTTTTTGTTCTGCACTTTTTTAAGAAAATATCGAAAGTAGCAGTAAGAGTAGATCGTAGATCGAATCATTTCATCATTTCAAAGAAAAGAAAAAAAACGAACACAAAGAGAATTAAAAAAACAAAATCAAACAGGTAAAAGAAATATTTATTGAAGAAAATAAACTTTAATCAAATAAGTAGTGTATGGTATGAGTTTTGTTGTTTTTCCAACATTAGTTTTTATTGTAATTGAAATAACGTTTTTTATTTAAGAAAACTTAATTAATGTTTTTTGTTTCTATAGAAATCTTTTAGCAAGTTATTGAGTAAAAATTAACTCACTGATACATATATATATATAGTTCAAAATGAAGATAAAACAAAGGAAAATTACAGATAAATGAAAAAAGGGGGAAAAAGAAAATTAATAATAAAAATAAAAAAAACTGAGGGGATGGAAATCCGAAAAAATGGATAGAATTTTTTTAAAAAATCCGGAAAATAAAAGATATAATCTTTTCATCAGCCCACACGATTATATCCGCAAAAAAGAGTGCTTTCTAATATTGTATCAATATAGCCAACATGAAATTTATTGTTTTTCTTAATTTTCTTCCTTTTTTTGCTGTATTTATTATGTTATATATATATATATATATATATATATATATATATATATATATATATATATATATATATATATATATATATATATATATATATATATATATATATATATATATATATATATATATATATATATGTATATATGTATATATATATATATATATATATATATATATATATATATATATATATATATATATATATATATATATATATATATAAAATTAATTACCAAGTAAATTTAAGGTTTCTTTTCTCGTTAATTATTTTTTAATGTATTTAATAAAGTAACCTAATGTGTATCTCTTCAAAAACTCTCCATAAGTTTTTAACAAATTCAATTCTGGTATTATTATTTCTGCTTAAATTAGCTACCTCACAAAAATTATTTGGAGTAAACCTAAAATGTAGGATGGTATGCATATAAATATGTATATGTTTTAAACCTAATCGGTTGGTTTTCACTTTTCATTTTCACATTCAACTTAATAAATGATGGTTTGATATAAATAAAAATGTATAATGATTTAAATACTCGAAATTTTCGAAATATCATAGTTACAGTGCGAGATCTGATTAGACTTAAGCTATGAAAAAAATCGACAATTTGTTAAGGATAAGATGCTTTCTCTATAACCACGATTTTCCATTGTAATAAATTCCTCTTAGTGTTTCATTTCAGCTCTGTATTCTGGAATGTAACAAAAATAGCCTGAAAGAAACATAATAATACAGGAAAATAATCTAGGGAACAAAAGGGCAAAACAAAAATAGAGAGTTTCTTACCTAAACAAGAAGTTACAATAAGGCTCAGCATGATGCCATGTCGGCATTATTGCTTGACTACCTAGGGGTTTTTGATCGTTTTCTTTATTCTTTTAGTTTTGTGATACCCCATTGTTTCTCCATTTATTTTTTTTAATATAAAAGTGGATTAGTTTTCGTATTTCGGATGCTGATGATAAAATATATATTTTAAAAAGCATATTTATTTCTGAGGTTTTTGATCATTTTTTTTTTTTTTTTTGATAACCAAAATCTAGCTATTTTTCTGTGAAAATTACCGTATAAAATTACTTCAAGAAACATCGTTATACCGTACTATATACCATAAAATCCGTTTTTACTGGAACATGTTACTGAAAAAAAATCTGTTATACCCATAATTTTTACAGTAATAATTGCCGCAAAAGTGTTGAATCACTCAAATTAAATAAATATTGCTGCAAAATCACGGTATAATATTTTACGGTAAAACAATTATTGTACGGCAAAATGAATTTTACCGATCATGAATATATTACGGATTATACCGTAACTTGATCCAGAATATTTTACAGTGTGGACGATAAGATGAAGTATCAAACGATGCTTAGAAATTATGAACCATTTGCTGACGATGGTGTTATTAAATGCATCTCATGACAATATATTGAAGAAGATTGCAATGTTTCCACATAGAAAGTTGCACATGGTTTTTGAAGTAGCAAAGAAATTTAGAACTTTGACGTTTAGCCTGCTTGAAGTTATTCTTAAAATCGTAACAAAATGGAGCATTGAAAAGCTTTATCTAAATAAAATTATATACTTAAATCAACGCTTAAAACCATCTTCATCTAAATGGTAAAGAAAATAACCTAAATTGGTTGCGTCAATATGGGAATGCTCTGCCGAATAGTCCAGCCTTCTAATAAAATGCTTAAAAATACTTAAAATACCACTTTTTTCGTATCTTCATTTCGGTCTTTCTGAAAATGTCACTTACTTGGTTCTTCCACTGAGTTACTCAATTCATTAAGCAAATTTCCATTTTTTATTTATTATTATTTGTCGCCCTTTCCGATGACTTAACGTTATTAAACTAAGCAAAACTCGTTGACCGTAGTTCATCCCATCACAATAGGGATTAACTATATATAGCATCACTTGGCATCATGTTATTGCTCGCGGTCAACTCATCATAGCAAAAAATTACCGCTTTCAATTTTCTTCGGTATATATCCTTTTCGAGGGACAGAGTAACAAATATAATATTTTATACCTATATTAGTATATTTGGTACTTATGATATAACTCTTAATATGAGTGTTGTGCAAAATGCATCTACCATTTGCCATAATACCAGCAGTACATAGTACTATAATAGTTAGGTGTCTTCTGCGTAGGACGATTTTCTACCGTTCCCCTGGACGAATTTCAAGTATATATAGCCTATTTTTTATTATAGGACATAGTTTTTCTTAATCTCAACTAATGCATATTATCAAGAAAAATTAAACATCATTGTCGAGAGTAATAATAGTGCGATTTTTTACGTTTCTCCTAAGCTAATTAGTACCACTTTCTTATCAACTCTGTCCATGAATACATAACTATTTTTTTTTTCATTTCAATTACCGTTGATTTTAATTGTTATTTTATTTGTAACTCGTTTTACAGGGCTAACTGTATAGTAAAACGTGGTATCAGATAATTTCAAATATATAAATTTGGTGACACGTGCTCCACGCCAGTTACAACTAACTCTTTTATGATCAAATTAAGCTATAAGCTGAAAATATCACTGTTGTTATCTTTAAAATATAAGATTTCTTGAATTGTCGAATTTAAAACATTGGCTAACCCTTAACAATCAAGAAATTTTGTTTGGTTTTTCACTCATCCTACTCGAATCGCTCGTCGTAGAGTGTTCTATAGTTGACAATGACCTTCCTCATGCTTCGAATTATCTGTATGCCAAATTTCATAGCCTTTGGTTGGATGGTTCAGGAGTCTATAAAGGAGAGATATGCAGATAGAAATTCAATTTTTATATAGATAAATATAACCGTATTTTAAAATTGAAAGCAAAAATCTAAGCAACTGGAGGACTTAAAATCACAAAATAAACGGAATACATTTTTTACATTATTTTAAATATCAAATAACTTATTTATTTTCTGTGACGGGATTTTCTTTATTGAATAAATATTTTTCTTAAACTTCCTTTATCAAACAGATATTAGTATTCCATGTTTCTATTTTAATGATTATCTTTGAAGATTCTTTTAAGTAGTCGATAATCATAATTATGGCTTGGCAGGAATGGTTCTAATAGTCTCAAAATTTAAGCTCTCGAGAAAATCGTTTTAATATTTAATGGCAATAAAAATGAAAATATCCTATTTAAACAGCTTCAAAGTGAAATATAAAAAGGCTTTAGTTTTTAAATATAATTATTTATGAAAATATCAAGAATATTTTTTTTTGCATCTTTTCAATTTATTAGCCATCAGAACTTATTTTAATATGCTAACCCAATTTTATTACTGAGAAATAAATCCTCACATAAAATTATAAATATGTATTAAAACATATATGTAGCCTGCATCAAGGAAACATGGGATTAATAATCATAAAAGGTTTTATAGCTGAAATACGAAGCTGCCATGGAATATTAAATTAAGTATCACTTTGATTTTTCAATCTTCAAATACATTTTTATTGCCACTACAGCAAAATCTCTTAAATTAAAAAGATTTTTTTTCATGATTTTCTTGGAAAAAAAGAAGGCATGTTAGGGATGAGATGTTTGCGCATTTAAATTACGTAGTATTTTAACGTTCAGTTAAATGTTTTGCAGTCATGAGTGCAATTAAAGACTTTTCTCTACATTTATTTTTGAGTTATAAAAATACTTTGATGTGTTACTTTGAAATTAAAAGTAAAGTTTAATTTTAGCTGCTAGATATACGTTAAAAATTCAATGAATTGGCATCAACAAAGGGAAAATCACGGCATGTTTCGTTATGAAAATGATCTTCTTTAAATTTTTTTCAACAAAATGCAAACATCATATATTTTGAATAATAATAAACTTTAAGAAGTATTCCTAACTATTTCCCATCCATATTATTCACAGATGAAAGGAGAAACTTTTTTTTCATGTTTTCAGTAACATTTAAAATAAAACACACATTTTTATTAAATATATATATTTTTTAAATGCTTTAATCAATTGTTTCTCTTTAATTATCAAGAATCCTATTTTTTTAAAAAAATATTATCTCGGGCGATGATTTATCCATGTTTTTCCAAAAATAAAGAAAAAATGTTCATGAATCTAAGATCGTTTAAAAAGTTTTAAAAAAATTACTGACTAACATATAAATGGCAATTTTCCGAAAAAGATTTCTAAACAAATAAATTAGTATACATTTCTAAATAAATAAATAAATAACCCAGACTGTAAATAAAATCATTCCATTTCAACATTGCTTTCGAGAGGAATAAGATGCCCTTTACTACAATCGATCTCATTTTTTTTCATGTATAATATCTAATAGCCATAAATATTTTTAATAAAAATTACGTGAAAATTAAAGTTATAAAGTTTTAATTTTCATAAATATAATATAATCTCTTTAGGTTTTTTTTAATTTTTTACCAGGCAAGAACAATCCTGTATACAGTAACTGACAACAAAAAAGAGAAACATATGGAAAACGTATGAAATGTTGTTTTTCATGAATATATGGATTGGTTAAAAATCCCACATGTATTGTTATGACCAAATAAATTTGTAATATAATTATAAGTTGTAATTCCAGATGGAGGTTTTGAGTCTTCCAGCCTGTTCCAACCCTAATCTCAACATCACCTCTGTTTCATATTCTAACTTAATCACTCATAATTCTGTTGATTGATTGCAGTGTCAATAACTTGAGTCGAATTTTCCTTCTTTATTTAAATCAACTTCTACATTTTTTTTTTACTTTAATGGAATATTTGACAAGAATTAAAGATATACATGTTATAACCGCAACAAAATATCTTAGTAGCCAACTTTTTCGTCAAATTTATAGTAAAACCATTTGCTCTGAGTTCGACGGGTACAGACTTCACTGCTTGATTTTTAATTTCAAGTCAAGTGGAAGATTTATACAACTATATTCTGCGCTGAACTGATTTAACATGAACCCATTTTTTTAGTTATTCCTGAATATAGACGAGTTGTAAATCAATTGGATATATGGTTTAACTTTTTTTTAACACCGCATCAGGGTAACTAGGATTCAAAAAATCATTTAACCCTTAGTTAGCGAATGCCGCGATATCATAAAATTATAAATATCAAATTTGGTAATTATATAGTTCTGACCGTTTAATTGTTGGAAAAAGTCGTAGCAGGTTTGCATTAATTGGAATAGTCGTAGCTGGTTTGCAGTTAAATGGAAATTCTCTCCAATTGACTACTTATTATTTTTTTAAATGCAACAACTTTTAAATTTCAGAATAAGATAGGTGTCACAAGATGTATAATTTTATGTAATTGATAGATTTTGACAGATGCGTACTTTATTTACGTCACACTAGATCTGCGTATTGGGTTATCGGAGACGGTCTGAAAAACCTCCCTGAGGATGATTTTTTCTTACATTTTATTACAGTCGTTGATTAGTCGACCCGATTTTCGGGTTTACGACTTATAATATTCAATTCCGTAGCCTTGTAATTTTGAACCCAATCCAGAAGACAAGGAAATTCCTGGGTCAAGTATTGGGAAAAATTTTGCCTTCGTGAACGACTTTTGGATGAGCTAACCCGTATTTGCGTTATATGGAGAGGAAGGCCACGAGAAGCTCCCAAGGTTAGCCTGACGGCAAAGGGACTCTAACCCGTGATCGTCTACCACTGAGGATATTTCTCGTCAGCTCTGTTGTCGGTGTAAGCCTGATGTGGATTCGTATCGACCAGCCATTGGTGGGATTCGTACCCGGTTCACCTAATTGAAGGTAAACGCTCAACCCCCGGAGCCATCACGGCTACCTGAGGATGATTTGAAGACATGCTAGCAAAATTTTAATCCTCTGCAAAAGGGATGGCTCCTCTGTTTTGATAGCCCGACGACATGCTTGCAAAATCGAGCACTTTACGGTAAAACCTTTTAACGAAGATAGATTTCGCTCAGCCTCGGTACCAACGAATTCTGATCAAAGTGGACACCGACCCGCTTACTGAATGCAGCCAGTGATGCTTGAGTTGGGTGTTCTACCGGGAACCGTGTCTTAACAATCATTCCACCGTGGGACAATTTACGAGACGAAGAATACTACACTGAAACATAAACTTATCTACCAATATTAGAAATTTTCTCCAGAAAAATAGAAAGTTGGCAACCCTGAAGCTATATAGTGGTATATAAGAGAATGAAATATCCAGTTGGTATGAACCTATGGGAACTATCCCTTTATTTGAAACGGAACTTTTCTTATATGGGCCACCTCTTTTTTTTCGCGAGAATAAGAGGGTTAAACTAAAAATATATGCAAAATAATTTAAAAACGAAAGTGTTGAAATACTCCAATTTCTAACAAATCAAAACCTCTGGGGGTACCGATCCAGGAGTTTCCTTGTCTTCTGGATTGGTTCAAAATTACAAGGCTACGGCGTTGAACACTGGTAGTCGTTAACCCAAAAATTGGGTCGACTGTTCAAAGGCGGTCATAAAATAAAATAAAATAAAAAATATTCTTTCAAGCTACCTGTGCCATCTCATCTTTGTCAAGCATTTCTGGAAAGAGTCGTTAAAAAAAACGCAGAAACAACTTCTTTTACTTATAAAAAACCCGTCATTTCAAGAGACCATTTTGATAAGAACTTCCACATAAAGTGAAAAAACATCTTCATAATTTTGCTACATACTGTCCATCAGCTGGAGGAGATTAAATCAAATGTTTCCTTTTATGATCTAATCGTACCGTTTTTTTTACCTCTTTCAGTGCTTGGAGCACTTATTCCTCCATAAAGCACCTTGTCATTTTGTTCCGTAATTTTGCAACAATTGCCAGACTTCGCTGGTTATGAGAAGAGTGAATCTTTCCTAACAGCAGAGTATACCGCGAAAAATAAAAGTTTATGGCCTGACTATTATTTTTCTTCCCAAAGACATTAAGTTTCAATCATTGCCAAGTATATGAGCCTTGATGTGAGAATTTATTCAGATGTTTTATTGCGGTATAAAAAGTAAGACCAAACCTTGAGATCTTTTATTTTTTTCCCATTCGCGATCTGCATAGGTGATATTATTTATTTTAAAAGTGAACATTTATTTTTGCTACTGTTTTATTCAGTTATAATTTTTTTTTAGTAAATGCTATCAAAAATAGTTATAACCTGAATTATAATAGTTTGAAAAATAGTATATTCCCATTTAACAATGTAAAGTTAAATTTATAGTTTGCAACAACTTTTATTATAAAGCCCTACAAACTTTATAAATGCTTTGCAAATAAATCACGCTCGCCTGAAACAACGTTAAACTTAACTACGCTTGTTTACGCGCTGTGAGGTTCACATTAAGATTGCATAAACAATCCTTTTATATCGAGACTAAATTTGTCTTTACAAAACAAGGCTAGGAAAACCTACTAAAATCATGGATGAATCATTATTTGTAAATGAAGAGTGGAAAGCGAAGATACCGGTATTCTCAAACCGAGGATATATTTACTTTCTCAAGGTTTACTTAAGATTTTATGCTCGTCACTGAAACAAGGTTTATTTGAGCAAGCTTTTATGTAATTTTTTCAATACTTAAAATTGAAGTTTTGCTTTAATTATTAAACGCCACGCTAATTTTACATGACTTGCCCGTCTGCTCAAACTACAAACTTAATTAACTACAAACTAAAATTGAAAATATTAGACAGATTCTGCTAGTTTTAAAAGGTTTAGCATGACACATTCGTTCGTTCGTTTGTTCGTTCGTTCGTTCGTTGTAGAACTGGGCATTTGAGGCCTAAATGGCCCTTTTTGCATGATATGCGAAAAAAGTGGGGAATCTGATAATACTACGAATTGTTTAAAAATAGTGGTGGATAAAAATCTTCTAAATTGAATTTATTAAACCAAGAATCACAATAATTAAGTAAATTTTGAATAAATTTTCTGCAATTCTATAGAAGAGAGTAAATTTTATAGTTCTATATCATGTTATACTTTGTCAGCCAGCTGTTTTTCGGGGCCTATGTGAAAGGTCATTGTCAGCAAGCGGAGGCAGACGCAGCCTAAATGTAATTTCAGTGTCAGCCACTGGTGGTTGACTCAGTTAAATGTAATTTCAGTGTCAGCCACCAATGGTTGACGCGGCCTAAATGTAATTTCAGTGTCAGCCACCGGTGGTTGACGTGGCCTAAATGGAAAGTCCAGTGTCAGCCATCGGTGGCTGTCACTGGTGCTCAACGTGTTAATAAAAACAAACAAAATGTTGAATTTGTGATCCTGGACAAAGCTAAAACAGAGATGCCAACTTGCTCCGGACAGCAAATATATATTTTAAAGTGGTAGTTTATTAATTGTAATTCTTGGTTTAATAAATTCAATTTAGTAGATTTTTATCCAACACTATTTCTAAATAATTCGTAGGCTTACATAGTTTACCACTTTATGAAACATATGTCATGTTATAGCGCTTAAAAGCAAGCAGAAATAGTCAAATATTTAATAAATTTACTTTGTAGTTATTTACCGTTCTTTTAATTATTTTGGCGTGTCCGGAGCAGTTGGCATCTCTGCTAAAATGTAAAAATGCAAAAACAAGGTTTATAGTAGAAACTAAAAAAAATGTGATTTTTTCGCGAAATTTTTTGCATGCCTTTATTCACCCTTAAAAGATGCTTGCCATGCTAATATTCATTCTATTAAGTTGAAAGCAATTATTAATTAGTCAATCCTTCTAAGTCAAGCATATAAAAATGAAAAATAATGTTTGACGTAAGGTTGCCTGTTATCTCGGATAGTTCTGACGTTTAGATTATTTTCTATAGTCCATCTTAAAAGAAAAAAAAACGTGCCTGCATACAAGTAGTAGATAGCAAGATGAAAATTTCAATGAAGCACAACACTACTCCTTACCGCTACATTAGCAATAATATGCGCATGCGCACTTTCATGCAATTAATATTTAATTTTGGAATAGTTTGGGTAGAAATTGATAAGTTCTGACCTATTAATAATATTTTCTAATAAGAGGTATGTGAGTTTCGATTAAATAAAACTAATTTTATTTAATCTCTTTATTTAAAGATTGTTTGATTTAAAATATATTTTCATTTCCTCTTATTAAGAATAAAAATATATTATAAAAAATTAATTCCGTCAATAAATTCTTAGAATTTCATACAGTTATATAAAAAAATGCAAATTTCTTACAACGACAGTAAATAGTCAGATTGGTTAATGTTTGCATGTATATTTTTAACTTCAAACACAATTAGCTTAACGTTAAATATTAATATCGAAAGTTTGCGCCATAATCATCTGTTCGGCTCATGTAAGAGCGCTTGTTTCAATTTCATTAAAAATTAGTACACTCACAGAAAAAATGGCTTATCGTTGAACCTTGATATCCAAATTCTGCATCCCAATCATCAGTGCGGCTCATGTCTTGCCTGTATTTCAATTTCAAACGTAATCTGGTACATATTACCTGATAGAAAACTTCATACGCTTCAAAAATAATGATGCGCTTTTTGATGTGCTTGAAACATTTCGACTGCAATTTTAATTTTGTATTGTATCATATGAAGATTTTGTTTGTAGTGTATGAAGTTTATTAAGTAATATCTTACCACTTCAGTTTCTTAGGGATTACTTATATAATAATCTAGTTCACTCCAGAGAATTTGATAAAAAAGCTGAAGCTGCTTATCAAGCTTTGAAACCCATTTTAAATAGCAATAGCAAAATGGCTTTAAACATGAAAAGGCACATTTATCTAATGTGCATAAGACCAATCCTCAGCTATGCATCCCCGGCATGGGGGACGCTAACAAATACGCAAAGAAAGAGACTCAGAGTCTTCGAACACAAAACCCTGAGACGAATCACTGGGGCTCCCTGGTTTGTCAGAAATAACACCCTCTATAATGACCTCAAAATCGACAAAATAGACGAGTGCCTTTTTAAACTCAATGCATCCTTTTTTAAAGGTGCCAAAAATTGTTCAACATGTAAATTCAATAAGTTATTAGACATTGATTTCATAGATGACAATAAAAATTTCAGCCCGATAACCGCTTTTTTCTTGAGCGACTGTGTTCTCTCTAAGCATTTCGGATAATCATGACTATCCCCACTGCCCTAGACAAACTGTGTTGTCTGCACCAATGAAGCCCGACTATACCGGGGGGAGGCTAGAGAGTGCACAGGGAGTCTTCCCCCTTTTGTAAATAGTGTAAATATTCTTTCTTTATCTTTATCTTCAATTTGTTCCCTTTATTATGTATCAACTTGAGATTTATTTTTATGTATGACTCAGACTTGATTTTATCAATTATTGTTCATTCTGAGATATAACTTAATGTTAACGCAGTACCTCCCTTCCCTTCCACCACATATTATTCAATTTAGATGAAAGAGCAGATATCAATACATGGATAGGTACTCTGAAAAACTTGATTAGTTAGTTAGTTAGAGAATTTGACTTGAATGTTCATATCACAGCTAGCAGCATAAATATAAATCTTCAATTCCAGTATCTATAGTCTATCTACATCAATAATCCAAAGCATCAATAGTCAACAGTATCAAATACAATACCAATACTGAAATCCAGACCTACGTTACCTCACGTTGACAATCAAACTACAGCCATCCACAGTTTACAGCAAGTTGCTCCTTATTATTTTTATTTTCTTTCAGTTATACAAGCAAGGTGCTTGTTTTCCAGTAACAGCCCCCTTATAGACTGCTGAACTCAAACTGTTTCTTATTTTAACTTTTTGTAATATTTCATGACGCGTGGGATATGGGCCTTCTGCGCGTGCCCCAGGTGACCAGTTTTTGTAAATTAAGTAAAGAACGAAAATATGACTTAACATTGACACATGATATTAACCTTTAAAGCCATAATAATCAGGTGGGTTTATGTTGACGAGTCTATTTCAATTTCAAACACAAACTGGTACACTCATTACAATTTTGGTTAACAATTAACCGTGGTATGATTTTGTGACTTAACCAAAATCAAGAAATTTTAGAATAAATATTCAATTAAGAATAACGTTTCACAATAACTCGTTTTATTATGATACGCATGATGTTTTGTTTCAATTTAACTGTACTTTTAACAGCGCTCATTTAAGACGAAACATGAATTTGGTACCGATAGTGAACTCTGATTTGAACTGATTTTTTTTTAAAACAATAAATATCGAGATAATTTTTTTTGGATGCATCGAATGTATTATATTTTATTTATCTTTTGCAAATCTTTTACAGAACTGCATATTCTCCACATAATATTAATTATGAAACACAAATAATATAAGCAAAGAAAAAAAGTTCTCTCAATAGGAAGATGAAAGCAGCAAGATTGAATGCAGGTTTTTTCACGTAAGAAAGAATACGGACAAAAGACACTATGGATAAAAAATGGACAGATATTGCGTAAAAGTGTTTATTGATTGTTATTTCTCAGCTTGAGGTCTCTATATGAGAACATAAACTAAACTATCAATAGTCAGAGTATTTACTCAATACAAAAATATGCTATTCTTTTATCTTGAAATATTTTAGATATTGGTTTTTTGACTGGAGAAAATTCAAAAAAAAGATCTATAGTATCGGGCATAAGTAAGTTCAGGAAAAAGTGATATATCGTTAAATATTGATATAAATTTTATAATTTAGAGTAAATTTAAATATTTCTAATATTTGTTATTAATTTCTGTGCTATATATCGGCACAATGATATGTTTTAACCGGTTACCTGCTGAACTCTTATTTTGCAGTAACAGGAAAAGTGAATTTATTAAAATTTTGGTTGCTAGTTTGCATATAAGTTAAATATAAATTTTCTATAATTAGCTAACAATTTCATTAAAAAATATAACGTGATTCTAGAACGAGGTATATATCACAAGAAATATAATTTTATATTGCTAATATAATGCTAACCTCTTTGCTATCTTAGTTTAATTTAAAATTATTATCCACACCACCGCACGTACAAGGTTCAAAAGTTTATATGAAACACATTTGTTTCCAGCTCGTTCATTGTAAGGCATTTAACATTTAAGTAAAATTACCAAAAATTTTGAAAGCTTTAGATTTTAATTATCATTCCAGCTTAAATTATATTTTTCAAAAAACATATTAAGTAGCATTTAGCACGGTTAAATGTATTGTTTAAGGGTGCAATCGTTAATGCCTTGATTCACTAAAAGTTTCATTCGAACATTTCCGGAAAGGTTTAAGCCTTTTGCACTTGAGTCAAGGTGACTCAGGAGATTGAGTGCTTGCTTCTCATTGAGGGGACCCAGGTTCGAATCCTAGCCGTTGGTAGTTGATTCAAATCCTGCACCGGGTTCGCACCAGTAACAGTGCTGAGTATAAAATATCGTCGGAGGTAGACTGATCAGGGGTTAGAATCCCCTTGCCGTCTGTCTAACTGTATTAAGTTTTCGAGGTTCTCCACTCCATGAAACGCAACAGCGGGATAGATCAATTAAAAAGAAGGATCCATGAGGCTAGTTTGTCAAAATGCTTGATACAGGACATCCCTTGTCTTTTGGGTGGGATTCATAATTACAAGGATTCGGTGTTGAACATTAATAGTCATAAACTCAGAATTCGGTAGACAGTTTAATGCCGGTTCTAAAATGAAATTTAAAAGAGAAAGAAAAAAAAAAAGAAAAAACCTTCGCACGCGAGGTTTATCACACGAAAAATGGAAGAAACCACTAAAAGTTGACCAAATGGCTCGCACAACTGCTCTGTAACCACATGAATGTCATTAAATAAAGTGGTTACTAAACAATAAAGCGTTAAATATATTAAAAATTCAGAGGATGTAGAAAATTTATTGTTCCAGAGAAAATTTATTGTTCCCTATAGCCTTCAAATGCAAATAGTTAATATTTCAATAACGGATATCTATTCCCACAATATTACATAAATATCTGGCAAAATATAACCGTCCACAATCGATATCAACATAGACAATAATGATACGATCATTATCGAAAACCTTAAGTATTTAAAAAGATAATATTTCAGTCATAATGGTTAGAGATTATTTATGGATTCAATAGAATCTCAATAATCATTGACAATGTTAATTATCGTAATTGCATGCTAGTTTTATGGATCGAATTTCAAACTATGTTTAAAAATAATGAAAATAAAGTTAAAAACAAAATTTTTCTTCTTCTATTTTGTTAACAAAATAGGTTAACAATTTTCTTTATATTGAAATAATTCGTTGTAATGTAAAGAATATGTAAATAAGTAAACTTTGAAAAATAGATATAAATAAAATTTCTAATACTTTATTTATCATTACTATATGTAAGATTTTAGAAAAAAAAATTTTAAACAATACTATTTAGATCTTTATATATTTTTCTTTTATTATTATAGCCTTTTCTGACCTCATATGGCACTCTCCAAGCCTCCAAACGGTTTCTTATAGATAGTCCGATCAGACCACCATGAAAGTAAACAAATTTAAAAAAGAGCCACTTAGTAGAATATTTAATAAAAATAAGGAAGTGATAACAAATATAAGTGATTTTTTTTAAAATTTATGGATATAATTTATTTTTCTTACTTATTTGTCAACCAAAAAATATTCAATTCTCAAATATATATAACTTTCCCTCAATTACTTTTTAAATAGAATTTGTTTTCATGCGCACCACTTTTTCACAGTTTAAATAGTCTGCGTAGACTACTTATAAAAAAAACGTGTGGAGGCTTTCTGAAGTAGGAGGTGATGTCCATGCACGGCCAGAAAATTGTCTGAGTGTGGTTGCTAATTTTTGAAAAACATAAATATTTTGAATGTGTTAAAAATATTTTCATTTCGTACCCTTGACTGAAAAGGATTAAAAAAAAAATAAGTATTTTTTTCCTGCTTTTATTCTTTTTATCTCTAGGTAACAAACTAAAATATTTTTTATGATTTTCATTTACCTAAATTTTTCATGATTCAAACCAATATAATAAAAAAATGTATTATTTATAAACATTATTAGAAAGTTTCCAACAATTCACTTACATTTTGATGAAAAATTAAATAGTGTTCTAACAAATTTTTTGAAAAGTCAACAAACAAATAAGAAGTATTATTATAATACAATAAGGAATTTATTTTTTGCTACCACTAAAAGGAAAACTGTCTTTCATAATATAGTGCAATGAGTTGTTTCAAAGTTAAGATGT
This sequence comes from Parasteatoda tepidariorum, assembly GCF_982258835.1. Classification (NCBI taxonomy): domain Eukaryota; kingdom Metazoa; phylum Arthropoda; class Arachnida; order Araneae; family Theridiidae; genus Parasteatoda; species Parasteatoda tepidariorum. The sequence goes on from NC_141759.1 coordinate 46,507,155, forward strand.
GCCCCATGCTTTGCAACAGAGCCCCTGAATTAGATAGGCCGACTTATCATTTATTGTTGGAGCAAAGAGCTAACATAAGTACAGCGAATAAATATTTTCAAGTGGTAGTTTATTAATTGGGTATAATATGAAAAAAGCACAACTACTTCCACTTACCAGGAATAACATTTACCTTTTAGTTTAATTAATAAACTGAGTTTTAAATATGCTTACTAAATTCATAAACTTCGGTAAAGCAACAATATAAATTATTTCCAAAGGAACTAGACTAATACAATTCCAACCTGGCGAGTAGCGACTTATAACAAGACACTTCGTTTGATGTAAGGCTCCTATACTATCAGAGCTGACATATCAAGCAATATTGGAGCAAACAAGTTCGCAAGGTAACGTTATTTTACTATTCGCTATGTTATTACAGAGATGCCAACTGCTGCGGACACGCCAAAATAATTTAAAAAATGGTAACTAACTACACAATAAATTTGCCAATAGTTGACAATATTTGCTTGCTTTTAAAAATGTAAAGCATGTAATATGTCCTATAAAGTTGTGAATTATATAAGCTACGCATTGTCTAGAAATAGTGGTGGTTTAAAATCTACTAAATCAAACTTATGAAACCAAGAATTACAATTAATAAAATACCACTTGAGAATGTTTATTCGCTGTGCTTATGTTAGCTCATTGCTCCAACAATTAATGATTTACCAATTCAATGTTTTAATTGTCAAGCATTCCACCACACTCAAAGATCATGCAACGCTGCCTCAAGGTGTGTGAAATGCGCTGGCAATCATCGCTCCCATGAATGCAGAAAGGACAGACACACTCCACCAAAATGTTGCAACTGTAGTGAATCCCACACCGCAAACTACACTGGGTGCATAGCCCGTCCGACTAGGAAGGGCTCTCGCCCGATTCCCACAACAACAGCCGGTATGGCTCGCAGACTTGTCATAATAATAAAATAACTGCAAGAACTCATAAAGAATGAAAAGGTACTCCAATTACTGCAAGGAATCATTAGAGATAATGCTTCATAATGTCATAGTCATGCCCAATTCCGGACTATTCATTCTGAACTCTTGCATTAGTGTAATATGTAGATTATCAAACTCTTCTTCAATGAAAAAAGTAAAACAGCTCAATTAAATTGCAAACTGTATCCGATAGATGGCGACACAAATATTAAACAAAACTTCTGTAAATTTATCATATATCATGTTATATTTGTTTTACAACTTAAAATTACACAATTCTAACTTTATTCAATGTTAAATTGTCAATCGCATTTGCATATATTCTAATTTTACTCATAATTTATCACAACTTATGAATGCATCAAATTTAAATTCCATTCAATGCTAAAATATCAATTGTAATTGTTTATATATTAATTTAATTCATATTTTAATCACAACCTACGATTGCATCAAACTTAATACCAATCAATCCTTAAATATCAATTGTGCTTTTCATATTCATGAAAATTTCTGATTATTTTACAAATCATGACTTATATTAAATATCAAATCATGTTTAATCTGTACTTGTTTATATATTAATTTAATTTCATACTTTAATCACAACCTATGACTGCATCAAATTTAATACCAATCAATGCTTAAATATCAATTGTGCTTTTCATATTCACGAAAATTTCTGATTATTGCATAAATCATGACTTATATTAAATATCAAATCATGTTTAATTTATCAAGCAAATATGCTTGATCTTCTGTAATGCTACCTAAATGCTGCATAATTCAAAATGTTTTTTAATTCAACTTGTAAATACTTCATGATGAATGGGTTAGGGGCCGCTGCGCGGCCCAGGCACCCAGTTTTAGTTAAATAAAAAAAGAGAAAAAACAATTAATGATAAGTCGGCCTGTCTAATCCAGGGGCTCTAGTTTGATGCTTTTACTTGTTGTTAGAAATCAGGTTCGCAGAAAATGCTGTTTACTAGTTAAATTTAGTTGGAATAACACGATCTGTGACGTAGGCTATAGTATACCCAATTGTAATTCTTGATTTAATAAGTTCGATTTAGTAGATTTTAATCCACCACTATTTCTAAACAATGCGTAGGCTTATATAATTCACCACTTTATTGTACTTATAACATGCTTTATATTTTTAAAAGCAAGCAAATATTGTCAACTATTTGCAACATTTACTTTGTAGTTATTTACCGCTTTTTAAATTATTTTGGCGTGTCCGGCGTAGTTGGCATCTCTGTAATAACATAACTAATACTAACATAACGTTAACTTGCGAACTTGTTTGCTCCAATATTGCTTGATAGGTCAGATCCATAACTGCCAACTTTTAATCCCTTCCATTATGATTTTTCCCAGTGGTATTGAAATGGAATTAAAATTTCAATTTTAAGCAAAAAAATACGTTGTATTTGAAAAAGCTTAAGCTGGCGACCATGGTAGTAACACATATTAATATATATGCTTAATTTTTTTAAAAATAGTGGAGATCAAAATCATTCAAAAATTAAGCTTATAAAAGTAAAGAAAATATATATTTACTACCACTTTAAATGTAAAAATAAAATTTTACGCCAAATGCGTAAAAGTTGGCAGGTATGCAGATCTGATAGTATAGGAGCCTTACTTTGCAAAAGCGGCTCCCTGTCTACGCTTAGACAAAGAAAATAGATGAATGTAATAAGGGAGACAACAGGATTACTAGAGAGGAAGTATTTGAATGAGGAGGCATTTTAAGGAGAGAAAAAAAACAATTGCTATCCAACGTCCAACCCAAATTTCAAATTTTACTTTTTCTCAAAATCAAAAATTGTAATTGTTGTTTTGGAGTTTTCAGGTTATATAGATAACTGCTAGTGACATTCGCGTATTTCTATTCTTACGATTTCAGTCGAACGCTTGCATCTAAAAATTCTCAAATTTTAAAATCCTTATTCTCTGAATCAACTTTCATGGAAATAAGTTTTTCTTCCCCTTCGGTATTCATGTGTCAATATTTACTCTCCTATAAGTGTTAGATTAAATTCAATTTCATTTGGCTTTATGCATCAGAGTCAAAGTAAATGATTGCTTAATAAGTTTTTGTGCTTGTCCACACAAGCTTATAGCTTGTTTACGCCTGCCCCGGGTATTCGGACTAATGTGGACAAAAACAATATTTCTCAAATTAAATATTAGGCTTACATTAAGCAACTTTTTTTATTCTATATTTAAACCGGAATGCTGGTAAATGCTTAAATTTTTGCTATATATATATATATATATATATATATATATATATATATTAGGAGATGTGATGCTTTGATCCTTCAATCAAAATCGAAATTGATAGAAGCTTTAACAGTTCTCAATCTGTCTATCTCCTCCTAGTCGTCACACAATCCCGTTTTTACCAACTCAAGTATTATTTGTCTTAGCCAGTGTTAGTAAATGGTAAGACAAGAAAATCATCATGTCAGATGAAATCTAATAATAACTAAATTGTAACAAAAACACATTTCTTCATCGCTGGCAAGCAACTTACGAAAATTTTTTATCATACGACGCTTTATTTCTTTTCTGTTTTCATTGTACGTATCATCATGAGTTTATCCGGAAGTAAGTTCTCATTTCACTCTCGATATAGCTAGATTATTTCTTCCGTTTGGAATGGCAACCGGAAGGGAGCCCGTTAGCTATGCTCTGTGGCCATAGCAACCTGCATTCCAATTCGCCGGCTGAGTAAACAAAGATCTGCCCTGTTATTGGATGAGTTATTTCAAAAATAATAATGAAGAAAAATTTTAAGAACTGTGCTTATTGTCACTAATAATAATTCGTTTTATAACTTGAAATAGAAACACATCAGTTTCGGTACTGATAAAACTAAACATATTTTCACAACAAACCAAGAAGATATGACACTTAATATGTCTGTTTATAATAAATTTTAAGTCCTCACTCATTTCAAATTGACAAATTAAAAATATTTTTTTATATATTTCATCAAAACTGAACATTTATATTGAAAAATTTTAATTAGTTTATTGGACAAAAACAGTTTTTTAAACTGAATGTAAGACTGTATTGTATGTACCTAGCAGACAAGTATTTTATCCTTTTAAGAATGGTCCGAATCAAACTGCCCCACTTTTCTTTGGCAATAACAAAAAATCCTGAAATTATAATAATTTTTATATATTAAATTTCGGAGTTTTTAAATCAAGCACGAAAATTTAGAAAAATGTAAAGACATACATGCCTACTTTTGCGCTTAAAAAAGACTTTTACCAGTGATAGGGGAAGCTATTGCACTTAAAATGGAAGCTGGAGTTCTGTTAAATTTTAGACAACAATTAAAACACACTTTTAAAGAGCTAGCAGGCCATGTATGTAAATGTGTTTAAGTTATTTTAAATCGCATTCATTTAAATAGGAGTAAAATGTGATTATATAAATTTTTGACTTCATAAATTTATATATAAAAATTAACAAATAGTTATATAATAGGTCATTTGAAACGATTTTACCGATTTGCAATTGGCAATGTACCCAAAGACCTGTCCAAAGCATTCAGGTGACAGCAAAATTAGTACTATAAATTAAATTTTTTGTGTTTAAAAATGAATTATTACACTTTCTTGATCATCACAAAGATGTGGAGAGAATTTATTGTAATATAGAAGTCTGATAGATGAACAGATATGCCAACTTGCTACAGAGATGTCAACTTGCTACAGAGATGTCAACTTGCTACAGAGATGTCAACTTGCTACAGAGATGTCAACTTGCTACAGAGATGTCAACTTGCTACAGAGATGTCAACTTGCTACAGAGATGTCAACTTGCTACAGAGATGTCAACTTGCTCCGGAAGGCGGATAAATATTTTCATGTGGTAGTCTATTAATGTAAGACTCTTGGCTTAATAAATTCTATTAATAGAGTTTTTGCTCACGGCTACTTCTAAATAATTCAAAGGTTTCCGTAGTTCGATACTTTACAACAGTTATGCAGTCTTCCAAAATAAATAACAAAAAAAAAATGTGTGGAGTCCCATATTTTAAGCGGAACAAGGATATACATAGAAATTTTAAATTAAAGATCCTCATTGAAACTTTAATGATACTCAACACACAATTTTGTAAAAAAGCACAAAAATCCTCAGCCGCAAAATACAAATATATTTTTAAAGCATAAATGCTAATTGAAGATTCGAAAATCAGACCCCTAGCTCATTATTTCACTAGCGATGCTATTTTATCAGATAAATTCAATTAATTCTTCGCCATTTTCAATATTTTATTGATACTTATTTAATTTATAAATTTAATTTATAAATTTAATTTATAAATTTAATTTATAAATTTAATTTATAAATTTAATTTATAAATTTAATTTATAAATTTAATTTATAAATTTAATTTATAAATTTAATTTATGACACTTCAAGCGAGTGACGCTTCAGTATTTCTCTAACTGTTGTTAACTCTGATTTCTTATTGGTGATGTGATTCAGCGAATGACGTTCGATTGCAACAAGTAGTTCAAAATTATTTTTACTTCTTTTTTCATCATGACTGGTTTAATCTTTCTTCTTCCTTTTATTTTTCTTTCTGTTTTCGAAACTCATGACGAAAATTACTTCACAAATCAAGATGAAAAGGCCTAAACGTCTTTAGCAATAATATGACTATGACTACAGTTAAGCCGTGTTGAGCTTATTAAAAAGCAGCAGAATTAACCGAAAATTTGAAAATTTAATTTAGTAGAGCTACCGTTTTTTTAAAAAAAATTTCGAATCCGAAGAAGTTTTAATTAGTCGAATATGAAGTTCTTTTTCTCTCTTCCAAATAAATTTCAGCCTTGATTGTTTCATACATATGGGCTACACAGGCGACTATAAATATTAAAAAGTGATAGCCGTTCAATTAACTTTTCATTTATTTACTATCTCTTTAATTGGTCAATAGTAACTACCTCCATAACCTACATCTAAAATCATTCATATTTTCACCCAAAATATTACTCGCGATTATTTGCCAACAGTACCAGTCACCCTGGAGCAAAGAACAGATTAAGGGGTCTGGTACCTTGGCAACTACAGATGATCGTCGTCCTCGCGATTACTTTCGATAGTTAACTTAAAAATATATGTTATAAAAATTTTCAATTTTCAATCTCTATTATAAAGTTTTTGCATCTTTAGTCACATGTGGCAATTCTGCTACATAGCTATCACTCACTTGCTCTTGTATTGTTATTCGATTTTTCCGATAGCGATCACATATCTTTACTACGCTTTTCATGATCGAATACTTACCAATTGCTTCAGATTTTCCAAAAAATGTTATTTTTATATTTATTTTGGTAATAAAATCAGTACATTCACGCTTTTTTCTATATGAATACATGTGATTTGAAATGATTTTAGCTACCAATACATTTAAATTGTTCAAACTTATATTATATGTATAGTAACCTGCTAACATTCCTATAAATTGTTTAAGTATTGTCTAAATATTGTTGGGGTAGAGAAATTGGAATTGCTGAATAGACTTTCGATGTCATGCCATCATGCTGTTCGATTTTGATGCTCTGATGTGATGTCGTGAAAAAACAATTTATGCTTTTAGGAGGTCGTGGAATTTTCGGATTTTCATTGGTGTCTTTTGAGTGAGTAATACCTATTTCATACCTGCCAACTTTTCCGGATTTTCCGGATGATTTTATTTTCATATTTAAAGTGGTAGTAAGTATATACTATTTTTTCTTTTGTAAACTTAATTTTTAGATGATTTTGATCACCACTATTCTTACAAAAATTAAGCACATATATTAATATGCGTTACTATCATGGTTGTTAACTAAAGTTTTTTCAAATACAACGTATTTGGTTGCTTAAAATAGAAGTTTTAATTCCATTTTAATACCACTGGGAAAAATGATAATGGAAGGGATTAAAAGTTGGCAGGTATGCTATTTCATACTCTTGCAATCATGTATGTTTTTCTAATTCTGAATTAACTTAAAAGTATTAGTAGATGCAAGTTAAGTTAAACGATTCTGCCCGATATAGTAGCTTTCAATTTACGTTAACATCACTGCTGAAGTTAATTTTTTCAATCACGCAACAATGGCTACGTATCACCACCACGGACGTGGCGGAAAGCGGCTGACCGAAAGACCTGCACGTGGCTCAACGTCGGATGAGGAATGCTCGGATTTTGAAACCAATATGGCTAAAGAGTTAGCAGACATGGGAAGGAGAATTAAAGAAGATAAAAGGAAAAATAAAGAACTACTTGAGAAACTAATTCATTTGGAGCAGTCTCTCATGCCTGTGCCAAATAGACCCGAAATACCGACAACACCAATTGATGTCATTGATGTGAAAACTTATGAAGGCGGCCAACTTTTGGAACAGACGGGGAATGAGTCAACCACAGATTCAGAAAGCTCAACCAAAAATATTGCAGAACCCCCTTTAAAGAAGAAGAAAAAGAAAAATAATGTCAAAAAAGCTGAAGCAAATCTAATCATGACCACAAATAGTAAACATTTTTCACCGATAGATACCGCCACCTCCTTACAACCACCTGAATCTATATCTGATAATGACGTAGCTCCACCCAAGGAGGATTCTAGTTCAACTGTAGATCCACCCACAACTCCAGCAAAAGTTCAACCAATTAAGCATATAAAAGTTCTTCTTCGTGGTCTTCCAGTTGGATTCTATACTGATCATATCTCCGAGGAACTGGCGAAGTCAGACATCATAACTCAAAAGATAATTCAGTTTAAGAGAAAAGTGGGTGGGACCTACAGGCTCCTCCCACTTTCCTCACAATTCTCACAAAAACAGATGTTAATCGACAAATTTTCTCTATCACCAATATACAAAGTATCCCGGTCAGTATTGAAAGGTTCCGAGGCGGGAAAAATCCAATCCAGTGTTACAACTGCCAAGAATTTGGACACAGTCAAAGATCATGTAATTCACCATCAAGATGTGTTAAGTGAGCCGCCAAACACCGATCATACGAGTGCCAAAAAGATAAAAATGCACCATCTAAGTGCAGCAACTGTGGAGACTCTCATACAGCCAACTGCACGGGGTGCAGAGCCCGTCCCCGCAGGAGGGGAACACGTGCCATACCACCACCAACAACAGGACTTGCTCAAAGGTTGGTTACAATAATTAAATAATTGCAAGAACTTTTAAAAAATCAAGAAGTGCTTCAACTGCTACAGAGGATTATGGGGGAAGCCACTCTTGCACAGTAACATCTTTTTTTACTTGATTTGAACTTCTATTTGAACTCTTATTATTATTCAGAACTCTAATTTTCCACACAGATTATTAAATTAAATACTGCATACTGCCCTTTCAAATTAAAGTTGATCATACTAAATGGCGCCACTAAGGCTTGTCGAAATTTATGTAAAATCTTCACGTCCATGAATCACGACTTGTGTATATATATAATCATCTTTTATTAATGCTCATATTCTATTTCCTGTACATATTTATGGCAATTAATGTAAATATCTCTAATCAAGGTTATATTTTCTGTACATTTTTTCATGTCAATTACTGTAAATATCTCTGTTCAAGTCTGTATTTTCTCTAATTATGGTAATATTATTGGAAAGCTACCACAACGACTGCTTAGATTCAAAATGCTTTTAACTCATTGTTGTAATTTCATGATGAATGGGATAGGGGCCGCTGCGCGGCCCAGGTGCCCAGTTGTTTTTAAATAAAGTAAGTAAGTAAAATATTGTTGGGGCCTCCCTGGCCGAGCGGTATCTCCCGCCAAACGCTCTGTTAAACGTGGAGGTGGCGGGTTCGAATCCCGCCGTAACCCTGGATGTATTCTTTGTGATGTCCTTCTCTGTATTGTGCTATCTGTACTTCAACTTGACAAATGTTTATAAGCCTTATATGAGCACACAAGCCTGCAAATGTATGTTATATCAATAAATCAAATAAATATTGTTGCCTAAAAATTTTAATAAATTGATAGCGAATTAAAAAGCAAAGCCTGTAGAATAGTGATACATACACTAACTGTTTAAAAGTGTCTCTCCGAGATAACTGCAAAAAAGTTACATTTCATATGATACTTTGAATTTTTGATATGTAGTAATGGAAAATTTAGATAAAATGAAAAATAACAAACTAAAAATAATCTAAATTTCTTTACCACTAGAAAATATTTTTTTACAAAGCACAACGAGTTCATACCTGCCAACTTTTAATCCTTTCCATTATAATTTTTGCCAGTGGTATTAAAATGGAATTAAAACTTCAATTTTAAGCAAGCAAATACGTTGTATTTGAGAAAACTTAAGTTGACAACCATGATAGTAACGCATATTTATATATGTGCTTAATTTTTGTAAGAATAGTGGTGATCAAAATCATTTAAAAATTAAATTTATAAAAGAAAAAATAGTATGTATTTACTACTACATTAAATATGAAAATAAAATCTTCCGGAAAATCCGGAAGAGTTGGCAGGTATGCAAGTTAGCATCTCTTCATCTGGAGTGCAGGGGGCGATTAAAATTGTCAAATGTGGTTGAAAGTCAATTAACTGTTCACTTATTATCTCTTTAATAATCCAATCGTGACTACCACTATGACTTGCCTTACAAATTCTTCATATTTAATGCAAAATCAATCTTCACATGCTAGTCCATACCTGCCAACTTTTAATCCTTTCGAAGATGATTTTCCCCAGTGCTAGTAAAAATTTGAATTACAATTTTAGGCAGATGACATACGCTGTATTCCGTTGTCGCATATGCGGATAATTACAAAACTCTTACATATAATTACGCATGCTTAATTTTTTTTAAAAATAGTGGTGGTCAGAAAGATGATATATTAAGTTTATAAATACAAGGAATATAAGAAAGCATACATTTTGCTACCATTTTAAATATAGAAATAAAATTTTACGCCAAATGCGTAAAAGTTGGCAGGTATGCTAGTCGTAGTCATCCTAGGGCAAACTTCATCAAATATATAGATGAAGTCAAGTCTTGGCATACACTTTTCAATAATAAACTAAAAAAATATATGCTGATAATATTTTATTGAAATTTTGAATTTTATTAATTCGCTTTTTACACTCGTAATTGCCCGTTTCAATCCTGTTACAGTTAAGTCGTATGGAGCTTCCTAAATCTTGCAAGAATAACCGAAAATCTGCAAATTTTAGTTCGTAATTCTATATCGTCTTTTAAAAAATTCTGTCGAATCTGGAGCCGTTGGCATCTCTGCATAATGGTCAGGATCTTAGATAATGATAAAAGCTTTGGGAAAATTCTATTGGTTTTAAAATCAGTAAAAAAAAATTTTTACTGCTTGAAAAAATACTTCATACATACCTCAAACTTTGGAGGGTATGAATTTTTGATCAACGTATAAAATCGAAATAATGTATGTGGATTTCAAATAAATATTCAAGTTTCATTTGAACTAAATACTATTTGTGTTTCTGGATTTTAATATGTTTTGCAGTGTGGAGAAAACTGTAATTGTCTTGGTATTAGCAGTTTAATTTTAGTTTCTTTAATTTTAAATAGTGTAAGGTTAATTTAATCCAAAAAAAAGTAACAGATTGCTTTGTATGATACTAACATAAATCATTTTCATAGATTTTTACTTAAAAAAAGAAGAAAAACTTTTTTTGAAAGGAACATTAGAGGAATTTCAAAATACATTACGATTAAAATTGGCTATAAATATTTACATTACAAAATATTTTCCTACTAAAAGCAAACTAGAGTTTTTTTAGTTGATAAAATAAAACTATTTATATTTTGTCTGTCAAAACTGTTTATCTGCGCATTATAAAAGTTTTAGTTTATTCGCTCTAAATAAACTACATCTGGTAAATATTACTCTTAAATCCCATATCGGAGAACAAATATTTTGTACCATTGGTGTAGACAAGTAGCTAAAATTCTGCCAAGTATCCGGAATGAAATATAACATCTGTCAACAGTGAAATATATATTTAATATCCAGTTGTAAACTATCATAATCTGGTCTTATAGTTACAGGTTTAAAAATATGATCCATTCCATTTTAACGCGCGTATACATATATAAGGATTTTCTTTAAAATGGGGTAAAAAATAACCATATTCAAAAATTTTTTATTAATATTGGAATTCTTTTGCAGCTTTTTGTTACTTAAATTCAGAAAAGTCTGCAGCTAAAATAATCCAGAGTGATAAGTTTGATGTTATAGTAATACAAACTGATGAAAAAGTCAGAAAAAAAAAATTCATTGAGTACTTTAACCTGTTAGTGCCCAGCGTCATATTTATGGGACAGTTTCCTTTTTCAAAAACATCTATTGTGGTAGGACAATTGTTTCAATTTTGTCTTTTATCTAGAATAATTAAAAGTTTCCCTTCCGCCATAATTTATTAGTGATTTAAGTTTCCATCACTGGATGTATAACTATAAGGCACAGGGACATTTCGAACTGAAATGGTAACAAATCGTTGATATTAGCCATTAAGTTGAATAACATATTATACCACTTTTATCATAAAACCACTTTTTGCATCACTTCAATAGAAAAAGTCGGGATAAAACAGGTTAAGTTGTAAAAATTATGGTGACTCAGACTAGAGTCAATAAGCCAAATATAATGTCTTGTTACATGAAGCCACCCCTGCCAGAACGAGTGCCAAACAATGCGAAGACAAATTAGTCCAGTAAGCAGTCCAAATCCAGGCCCACAGGGTGGCAGCACCAAACTAAATACAGGCGTGGCAAAGCCACACCCCGGCAACTCCTTCACTGCGGTCTTCATGAGCAGCCTTCCAGCCCGAAAGCTTATGAACATTATTTATTTAAAGCAAAACAAGTAAATTGCAATTAATATTTCAGAAGAAAAAAAAATTAGGTTCTTGCTTGAATTGGAGATGGTCGTTTCATACCAGTGCACTACTCTTTCATTTTCTCTTATCACGAATCATATTGGAATACGACTGGGAAATTGGGTAGTAATGAAAAACTTATAAGCTATTAGTCAAGGAAATATTTTAATAGTTCAGCATTTATAAATTAAGTTTTTTTAAATTACCTAAAAAAAATTTTTTTTTACATTAAATGAAAATTTAATATGAAAATATTTGTAATAGATAAATTAATTTGGTACCAGACTGCGGAGCCGATGGTTGCGGGTTCGAATCCCGCTCAGGGCATGGACATTTCTTTCTCTCTCTCTCTCTCTCTGTATTATATGTCCTTTCTCCTTTGTGTGTGAGATTGTGCGAATGCGACCCGCCCTATAAACGGGTTTGTGGTTGTGTGACGTAGGCAACGGTGCTCCACCGCCGTGGCTTCGCCACAGGTGACCACTGGGTAACGAGAAGATAGTAGCAGTCCTGGCATATGAGGGCAATGGGGCAATGCATCCCAAGTGCCCACCATTAAAAAAATATCTATTAACCAAAATAATTGCTCGATTATAAATAAAAAAATTATGCTAATGTTTTTTTTCTTATCATAAAGTTCTTCCGTCTCATTGACATTTATTCTATGATTAACATCCAAAGCAGATATGTCCAAATCTTTTTTTTTTCCAAGAGCCACTCAACTAAATCTTAAGAATTAACATCCAGCTAGAAAAATAGTATTTAAAAGGGAAAAAGATCTTATTTACTCCCCAATCTTTTTAAAAATGTAAGAAAAACATTATTTTCAGAATAATTTTTAAACACATCACTAATGCTCTTGCTTCTTTCTTGATAAGGTATATTGATCCATTAGCTGTCCCATTTTCTTAGAGTTTTCGAGATTTTAAATGCGCGCGTGTACGTGACTTATATGAAATTTTAAGAACAGATTTTATTACAATTTATCCATTATAGGATAAGTACAGCTTTATAAAATGTGGTACCATATCCATTGAATTACATTCATAACCTTACATTCGATATAAAAAATGGTTCTTGCATGTAAGGCAATATTTCATTTAAGACATAAAATAGTGCGTATATGCACCATCGGCCAAATCAATGGGCAAACCATTTAGTATTAATTTATTTTTTGAAATTTATTTTTTTTAAAATCATATTAACAGAACTTGCATTTTTAAAATATATGAACTTGCATTTTTAAAATATAAATCCATCATAAAAATGTATGATTAATCTCAAATGGAACAATTGTAGTTTTTCAAAATGTCGAATTTGTCAATAACCGTTTCAAGTTAAAAAACTAGATTAGTTTAAAAATTTCTAAACTGAAAGAGATTGATTCAATTGATTTACTAATACTTTATAGATGTCTTCAGAATCCTGGAAAATAGCGGAGAAATTTGTAAAAGATATACATCACAATGTTAATAAAAATACATTTTTTTTAAATGGTGTGTTTCTGAACCGTTGGTCAAAAATGTGTTAAGTGTTCCAATTTTTTTTCATGTATCTGAGCTATTTTATTTCTTTTGATTGATATTTTGTAAGATCTACTTACGTTGCAAATTTTAAAATAAAATAAAAATAAACTGCGGTAGGCCATATATCAAGCATGTAAAATTTACTACCACGGGACGAAGCATGGAAACTTTCGATTGAAAATACCAATTTATAAATATTACTTATAAATATTTCAATAGATTGTTTTCATTACATATTTACATGAGCGAAAATTAAAATACATCTCTCGAGAATGGTATTAATTTTTAGAAAATAAAATTTGCGTATTTCTTTTATGTATAGATCTTGTCTTTTTTTTCTTCAAAAAAGCAGAAAAAAGAATCTCTAATCTCATTTATATTATTTGTCAATAATATTCTCTCACCAAAGATCCGCTTGTGAAAAGAAACTTTGCTTTCTCATCATAGCAATTACTCTCATAATCAAGTTGTCTCACATTTGCCCTAATTAAATCAACAGAAGACAACTTCTTCGGAAACTGGATTATCATCAAACAATATTCCATAATGTTGATTTGCATTTTATCTCCAGTTGCATCGATTTGCGAGACATGTTTTCTGAAATTTCCTAACTTGGATTTTGAATAGTAAATAATACAACTCTAAAAATAACTATAGAACTTTTATGATTTGCTTTGGTGTAAATTAATCTTTTATGATTTTTGAAATAAAAATAAATTACAGCTCTAATAATAATAAAAAAACTAATTTTATTATCATATTTTTTCAAATGTTAGAATGTTAAACGTAATTGAAAGTGATAGCAGATTTTTGAATTCTATTTGTTTACATAATAATTCATTTTTCTATTAAAAGTTAGAACTTTTTAGTAGACAGTTCTGGTGAACATAAGAGTAATAAAAAATTGTACATTTTTGATCAAAATTTAATCGGAGCACACCACATGTTGCGCAGTTGAAAAAAATGTGTAGATATTGCTAACTGGCAGTTTTTTTTTACAACAAAGGCGGCAAGAGTTATACTTTTATTGTTTTTTATTTTCATTTTGGTCCCTGAATCCCCACATAACTTAATCTTGATTTTAAAAAAAATTAACTAATTATACAAGACGATCTATTTTGTAATTCTATAAACAAAATGAAATAAAACTAAGTGTCTTACATATGGTAAAAAATTAAAATGTATCATTGAAACGTATTTTAGTGAATGTGATTTAAAACTACTTTAACTACTTATACAAGACGATTTAATCATCCAGTCATACATTAGTTGCTAGCCTAGAACCCATTGAAGCCGTCCGTAGTAGGGAGGCATGAAAATTCAGAAAGATGTAACTAGAACGTACTTCTTTTGTAAAACTAGTCGGACGCGAACTGAACCCTAAACATATTTTCTTTTCGTTTGCACAAATCGGACAATTATCTCCAAAGGTGTCCAGGCTCCTATATAAGTTATTTATAGACACGTCTCCAACAAATGTGATACTTCAGAATTTCGTGAAAAAACTAAAAGCTTCAAGAGGAATTATAATGAGTCCTGTTTCAAAAATTCAGGGGACAGAACTTGAATTTATAAAAATGTTCAAATTAGTTTATAGACGCGTCTCCAACAAATGTGATTCTTCAGAATTTAATAAAAAAAACTAAAAACTTCAAGAGGAATTATAATGAGTTCTGTTTCACAAATTCAGGGGACAGAACAGAATTTGAATTTATAAAAATGTTCAAAATAGTTTATAGACACGTCTCCAACTAATGTGATACTTCAGAAATTATAAAAAAAAACTTCACGAGGAATTGTAATGATTTCTGTTTCAAAAATTCAGGGGACAGAACTTGAATTTATAAAAATGTTCAAAATAGCTTATAGACACGTCTCCAACAAATGTGATACTTCAGAATTTAGTAAAAAAAACTAAAAATTTCACAAGGAATTATAATGAGTTCTGTTTCAAAATTTCAGGTGACAGAACTTGAATTTATAAAAATGTTCAAAATAATTAAACTTTCAGGGTGCAGAACTTCCACGAAATTTAAATTAATACTATAATTATTCCATTTTCTACTGAATATAATCATGAAAAAAAGAATCTAAATTCTAACTTACTTAAATCAAGTGTCAAATTAATCTAAAAATAGTTACTTTTTTTATGAATTTTGTATTTGAATAAGACAACAAACGAACTACGAACAAACGAAGAAACGAAAAATGTTATAAATTTTATAAGTACTAAATATCAATTTGATACGCGTTGTAATGTCAATGTTATTATCTAAATAGTATACCATACCTCTCTACATTATGATATATTCAGGTGATATATGTTCACCAAACATGAAAATCTAAGATGGTTTCAAAAAAGAAATTAATATGCTCAAGGTTTTGATCAATGGGTTCCAAAAGTTCTGATGAATCTTAACCAAGATTATTTTCTTCCTTTATTCTGCACGTAAAGAACTTGTTCTATGATGAGAACTATCCATCAGAGAGGGAAGATGTAATTCAATCACGCTCAACAGAGCAATTGATGATTCAGATGGGAATATTTTTCTCTTCCTCATATTTCACTCAAGGGAGACATAATCTATGGTAATAGTTTGCAAACGAGTACAATTTGATGGAAATTTGGGACAGCAGATTTAATGCTGACGTTTTTTTTTCTTCCTCCACTTATATAGAGTTTAAGACTCAGTAAAGTTAAGTGATATATTGTAGTAGTTAATATTCTATTGAAAATGAGAGATTTTTTTTTTCTATGTATTGATCTATTTTTATGATATTCTATCATATATGGCAACGCTACTTTTAAAAAGTAACGAGTAAAGGTACAAGTATTTTTAAAAAAAGTAACGAGTAAAAAGTTCTTATTTTAAGAAGTAACGAGTAAAAAGTACAAGTAAAAGTACAAGTACTAAACAAAAAAAGTAACGATTTAAAAGTACATTTCTAGGAAGTCGAAAATTCAAAGTAACCTAAAATTTTATTGAATAATATTCTTATGTTCTTCAATGTTTTTGCAAAATCGGTTTTATTTATTTAATTATTTTTAATTTTGAAAGTTATGGACATTAATTTACTTTCAAATTCGGAGGAATGTTATAATATAATTTTATGATATAATCGTACAATATAATTTTAAAATCAAATATAATTTTAATATCAAACTTGTAATGGATTTGCACTAAAAAGAAATTTTATCTATTGATTTTAATTTTTAGTTTATTATTTTTATTTATTTAAATTACCATTGATTTAAAATTGTTTTACTCTATAGAAACGCGTTTTAAAAGCACAAAAATAAACAAAGCAAACATGGGGTTTCAGATAGCTTTGTGATCTTTGAGCTGGTAAAAAATAATTGAATGTGCAGTATAAGTTGAAACAGAACAGTCTACAGTTTTATTTGTAACAATGGCTAATGCTGAAATCATGCGAAAAAATCATTTTCCGAACATTTCTGCCAAACGGAATGATTAAAATTTGTGAACGAATTTTAGTATCAGCGGCTAAATTAATACCTTCGAGTTTTCAAGAGTTAAAATAGTAAAATAGTTTTCAGTAGCACAAATAGTTCCGAAGTTCTTAAAGATTTGACTGGGCGTTGTTTGACAAGGTCGGGCATAAACATAATTTTAGGAAAAAATGTACTAGGTAAAAATGTATTTAGTAAAAAATTTATTAAGACAAAAATGTATTATTAGTGAGATCAAAAAGAAAATTGAAAAACGTAATAACAAAATCCAACAATTTTTATTTAAAATGTATTAAACAAATGCATAAAACTTGAAAATGAATGAAAATAACTTCTTAATTAATATTTTTATTCATTTTGCAAAATAATTGCATTTTGACAGCATTTTTTTTAAATTTTTTTTTTTGAAAGCTTACCGAGTTTTAGAAAAAAGTAACGATTTAATTCTACATTTCCGTTACAAATGCTTGTACTTTTTCCCAAAAAAGTAACGAAAGTACAAGTAAAAGTACTAAATTTAAAAAGTAACGAAGTACAAGTAAAAGTACGTACTTTTTACTTGTACCGGCGGTACAAGTAACGAAAGTAAAAGTACTGCCATATATGTATTCTATTAATGTTTTCCTCTGTCGCATATTTCTCTCTGGGGGAAATAGCCATCCCCTCCGACATTAGAAAGCCTGCACTCGGTTTTATATAAGTAGTCTGTGAAGACTATTTTAAAAGTGAACCAGTTGTGCGTATGAACTCAAATTCTGTATTAAAAAGTTCGTTTTAGTGGAACTTTGCGTCTGAGGCCATTACGGCCCTTTTCCCATTTATCCTGAAATGAGACTAAGAAACATACATGACAAAAATAACGTTTGGGGTACTAAATGTAATTCGTGAGAGGAAAAACAATGCCACTTTGCCATTATTAGGTAATAACAAAATTACAAGCAATAAAAAAGTACATGAAGAAAGGTTCAATTAAAATTTACAGCATGGGAATATATACAATGCTGAGATGCCAACTGCTCCGGACACACCAAACTAATTAAAATAACGGTAAATACCTACAAAGTAAATATTGCAAATATTTGACTATTTTTGCTTGCTTTTTAAAAGGTATAGCGTGACATAGGTACTAAGCAGTGGTGAATTATACAAGCCTACGAACTGTTCAGAAATAGTGGTGGATAAAAATCTACTAAATTGAATTTATTAAACCAAAACTACCACCTTAACTACCACCTAACTTGATAAACTACCACCTTAAAATATATATTTACTGTCCGGAGAAAGTTGGCATCTCTGACAATGTGACTCTGTTACAACAGAGATCCGGCCTTCCTGGTAATTACCACTCGTGCCGGGTGTCACAAATACGTGACAGCAAAAAACCGTATCAATCAGGGTAAGAAGATAAAACTGGTAATCAAAGTATTTCTTTAGCAGTTTATTTGTAGGCGGAGTTATAATTTTTTGATTTATTTAATTCACCATTACTTTGTTCAAAATAAAACTATTTAATTATACTTTGAATTAACATTGATTATATATATGATTAAACTAACAATAATTAAAATAAAAGCAAAGTAAGTCTGTCCAATTAGTAACGACTACATTTAAGTTACCGTTTTTTATTTAATTGCAACTTGATTCTGATTTTGTACGAATGCTTTTCTGAATCACCCGTCCCCAAGGGGTTAAGTTACAGGGATTGGCTTGTCCCTGATTAGACCCAGAGAGGATATATTAAAACTATTGTTTGATATGAGTGGAATCTCGGCGTTAAGCGCGAAGCGCTTCTAACCGATTCATTTATACTGTTTTGGCATTTAGACTAGAGGTCATATACAGTTCAAAGTTCTAAGTTAGGATCAGATAGTAAGTCCATTATGAGGTGAGGCATGAGTTGATTCAGTAGTACATCAGTTGGATGGGGAATTCCCCTGGATTAAAGTTGTGAGAAGATGCAGCACGTCTTGGTCCTTCAGCAAGTCTTTAAGTTCACTGATGAGGCTAACAAGTCTGTGGGCTGCAGAAGTAGGCGTGTCCTTGGTCGTTTTCCTCCTTCGACTGGGGCGGGCCTCGCACCCTGTGAAATTTGAGGTGTGGTTTTGCATGTAGTTGCAGCATTTAGCTGGGGAGTCTCGGCTCTTTCTGCACTGGAATGAATAGTGCCCTTCGTCACATTTCATGCATCTTGGGCTGGAGGAGCAGGAGCGTTGGGTGTGACCAAAACTTTGACATCGAAAACACTGCAGCGGCCGCCGGCCGCCGTGGTATTTCTCTATGCTGATCGGGATCTGCTTGATGCTCTCAATATGGTAGATCATCTAGTGATTGGCTAACATTGGCATAACGATGAGGTACAGGGAGAGGGGCCTAAAGGCTCCACCCATTTTCTTCTTAAACTGGACTATTTTCAGGATTTCAATGTTCCGCTTCCCTAATTCAAGAAATATGTCATCTGTACTAAAATCATCAGGAAGGCCACGGATGAGGACTTTAGCATTTTTAACTGGCTGAGCTTTTTCTACTGAAGTGGAAGGCCCTGTGGCTTTGTTGGTAGTCTCCTCCGTAGGTTCTAATGCAGTAATAGGGATGGGCTCCGGCATGAAAAGAGATTCCGAAGGAGTGCAGCTTTTCTGGGTCATGGATGGGTCAACATTTTCTGTAGCTGCGGCAGACTTTTTCTTCTTCTTCTTTCTCTTTTTAGCTGGTGGCTCTCTGTTGTTTCTATTTTGGATCTCAGGTTCAGAGGCTGATGTCTCTTCGTCTATATCCATATTCAAATCTTTACTGGAAGGAGTTGTGATATTATTCGGAACACTGTGCTTGGAAACGGGCTCAGTCTCTATTTCATTAGTAACACTACTTTCTGGGATGGTCAGAGGGATTTCCGCTGTCTCAGTGATAGTTGTCTCCATTGTAATTGAGGCAATTGGCTTCTTTTGACTCGACTCAACAGTTTGAATTGCGGACACCGCTGCGTTAAAGAGTTCATTGTAATATCTACTTGGTGTTGAGGTAGAAATCTCTCCAATGGAATCTCGCAGCTTACGAAGTTCCCCGATATCAGTAGTTTGTTCTAGAAGAAACTTTGAGTAAAGTGCGTAGTTCATAGATCTGGCCGGTAAAAACCTTTTGACGATCGAAGATGTCTCATCTAAGTCTGATGTTGGCATGCGGCCGGACGGGGAAACCTTTCCGCCACGGGCAGTTCGGTGATACGGCATAATTGCGGAGCAGGGAAAAACACGTCCCTATCTCCGTATCTCCCCCTACCACTATTAAAACTAATTGAGAGAAATTTATCATATATATTTAAGAATTGAATCTGTAGTGGTAGACAAGTAAATAAAGCAAACCAATCATATTCATAAATTTAAAAAATTTTTAGACATATATTTGCTACCACTTTCTTATTTCACCCGATTTTCTATTTAAGGGCTCTTTCATAGTGGTCGAATTGGACGACCTCAGGGCAGCATTCTGGGACCGATTTTATACATATTATACACTTATGATTTTCCTATAAACAAAGCCGATTATAACAACATAACAGCCTATTACGCAGATGACACCGGTATTATTATTATATCCAGAAACCCAAATCATGTTCTTCAAAAACTACAGGACCATATATATGAAATAGAAGACTGGTGCTTAAAATTGAAAACTGCAGTAAACTCTGGAAAATCACAAATATTAATTATACAAAAAAGAATTAAAATACTTCCACAACTTCAACCAAAAATGTTCAATATACCAATACCAATAGTTAAAAAAGCAAATTATCCTGGCCTTATAATCAATAGCAAACTCACCTGGAATGATCATATCAAAAGCACAATAGATAAAGCAAATGCAGCAATAACAGCCATACAACCATTAATATGTAATCAGAATATGTCACTTAAACTGAAGAAGCTACTATATACAGCAATGATCCTCCCAATACTTACCTATGCCTCACCTGCCTGGACAACGATACCTCAACATCTACTGAAGAAATTAAACCAATGCCAAAACAAGATCCTTAGAAAAATAACCTGTGCAAGATGGTTCATCCGGAATACCAATATACATACAGACCTCAAAATACCAACTCTATCACAGCATATATAGAAGCTAAACGCAGATTTTTTCGATAAAACCAAAGAATGTAAAACAGCAAATTTTAATGAAATCTTTAAATTTGAGAATTCTATCAAAGACAAAAACTACAGACCGATAGCTGCACATTTCACCTCCGACGCATCATATCATAACTATCAAAACAAATAATTTCATCAACCTTTCTGAAAATAACGTTTCGTCATGCTGATACAATTCTGAACAACTCCAAAATCAAACAAGCACAACTATAGAGCAAGCTGCTCATTTAATTTTTTGATTGCTTTTTAGTTGTTCAAGCAAAGTGCTTGAAACATTCACAAAAGCAACTCCACTTCCTGATTATCTCAATGGTCAACCAAAACAGTGTAAAAATTCTAGATGAATGGGATAGGGGTCGCTTCGCGACCCAGGTGCCCAATAAAATTAAAACACTAGGACTAGGTCGAATTGGACGAATCTACCTAAAAAAACAGTTTGGAGGCTTTCAGTTGTAGGAGTTCCTGGTTTCCGGTACCGAGTAGTGAAATTCTTTTGCAGTGTCCAGAATGTAACCGGGTAATGAAAATCTAGCCAGTTAGGTCGGGTACCCCGTATATTTCGAATTTGTGTAATTTATAGAAAAGCGTTAGAGTCTTCGAAATAACTCATGGTTGTTATTAGGTCGTTATTATTATATCGTTATTATTTATTGTTACAATGAATAATGCTGTTAAAAAACGTTGTAACTTTTTTTATGTTTTTCATAACTCGATTAGACTAACTATCATAGACTGATGACAGTGATGTTCATTTGGAAAGTGAAAAAATATTAGAAAAAAAAATGATGTATATGAATATCTAGCTCATCAAAATCAGATGCTCTTAGCAATGAATAAAGTGAATTCATAGTGTCTATCTTTTTTTGAAAAAATATACTCTCCCAGAGCTGAATACGAATAATTTTTATCAATGAGTTCCTTATAATCTAATAAGTTTAATCCGATTCTGAGCAACTATTCCATATAAAAAGTATTAACAACATTAAACTGTATAATTAGCATTCGTGATACGTATAATTAAATCATTGGTATTGACAAAGTTTCTAATTAAAATATTTGTTAAGGTAATCTAAATCGCTTTTTATGTTTCTTTCCTAAACCACAAATCCTTAAATGTTTAATTTCGATTGCGTGCACTCTCGATATGCATGAGTCATTTCCTTTTCCCAGGTGAAAATTTATGTTTAACTTATTCGGAGTCTTTGGCCTTGCAATCTACTTGTAACTTATTTGCAAGTCATTACGATTTTGAAATAATCGAACTTTTGTGGAAATTACTCAGTTGCAGTTTGAGCTTCTAGATCCTTAGATAGAGAACCACTTTTCCTTGAACAGAAAATGAGTTTCTAAAATTAGAAATATTCTGCACCCAGTTTGCTTCCGCTTTTTTAATTTTAGTTTTAGAGCATGATATATTGGTTTAAAAATTTTGTTGTTTATTGTGAATAGTAAATTTAGGATTTGCTTTCCTCTTTAGTGTTCTTCTCGTTTTAAATTGATCTTTTATAGGATTGTTTTTCCTTTTTAACTTTCTGTAAAATCAATAAATCTCCATAATGCTGCATTATTATCGCATTTACGTATTATTACTTCATCCTGTAATAGATAGAATACTCCCTCGCAAAATTAATGTCGTAATCCGAAAAATTTCATTTTTTGTTTCAAAACCATCATTAGATATAGACTCTCAGTTCTAACTACAATGACTCAAATTTCCATATAATGACACTTGCAATATAATGACTTCTTGATTTTTAAAAAATAAAAAAATAAAAAAAAAAACTGCAGTTAGGGTAAGTTTTCTGCGCTTCGTAGAAAATTCACTTTCTTGAGTAGCGACGGTATGATACATGTGTAGTTGTCTCAAAGTAAATATTGGATCTTTCAGAAATTTCCTGCCAAGTACGAACGACAATTCGGGGTCAGCACTCTAACAGTTTATAAAATTATTAAATTTTAAATTTCTGTCTGGTAAATTGACAATTTTGTCCATCAAGAACCTTCAGTATTTCTTGTCGAAAGTTATTTCTGCATAAGTCTTTAACTTGACCAAAATAGTAAAGTATTTCTATCAAGAAAAACTTCTAATGATCAAAACCGTAAAAAAAAAATGTTAAAGTATTACGGTACATGTGGAAGAATATTTCAATGAAAATTTTTGTCGCGTTTTCATAAATATATGAGGTCTAGTATTACTTTTCAGATTTGTAATGACTCGTTATTTTTGTTAAATAATTGACGATAGCAGTTATAGTTCTCTTTGTTTTTTTCCTCTAATTGTAATTGCTTTTAATCAAATTTACGTTTTCAGACAGGATCGTAATCTACAACCAAAAACTTCTACCTTTTCAGATAGCTAGAAAATTATCTGTCTTTAAGTACTTTTGGTAATTTATACAAGGATTATTTAAATTTGTAATAGCATCTTGTAAGAAATCTAAACATATCGACGTGTTTAAAACAAATAAATATATAAAGGGATTTATTTTATCTCTAGTCACCGAGGCATTTCTTAAAAACAGTATTGCTTTCGGAATAAATGTTCATGTGCTTTGAAGATTCTTATCAATACCATGACGCAACGTACTGAATGCTTTTCAAATCGCATATATTGTACTGAAAAAAAGCGATAACGGACATTTGAATAATCCCAAATAAGATATCTCTCTACGAATACCAAAATAGCTCGCATAAATCTGAATAGATTTTTGTAATTTTCTACTAGACTTTCTTTTCTGTATGTTTTTTTTGCATGCCAGTTGAAAAAAATATCTTTCTCTTCGTTTAGCGAAAGCATTACTTTGGGTGATAAAAAAAAGAAGAGTTATTTTAATTGTTCAACAGTATAATCATACTGTTTAACTGTTATGCTTTAATGTCAGTTTCGATAGCCGTGGTGATTCAGGGGATAGAGCAATACCGGATTATCCATTGGGCAAGACTAGGTCATGGCCTGGGGCCCCCAATGATTAGGGCCCCCCTTAATATGGATTTTTTGAAAATAAATTTCAAAAAATTAAGAAAAACAACGATTTAAAAAAAAATCAATTTCAAATATATATCAATAAAATACGATATTTTTTTGCATAATGTTAATCATATTTATTTATTACTTATTTTAGTTATAATTTATAGTAAAATTTAATTTTTCCTTATTGATTTTAATTTTAAACATGTTTTCTTAAATTAAAAGATATATAAATACTCTTATGTTTGAATAAATAAAAAATATACGCGAAAACAAAATTTAATCTAAGGGTCCCAAAAATTTGAATGGCCAAGGGCCCCCCGTACGCTTAATCCGGCACTTGGATAGACCGTTCGCCTTCCAATGAAATGAGCCAGGTTCGAATCCCAGCGATATGAATTCCGCACCCGACTCGCACCGATCACAGTGCTCACGTAAAATATCATCAGTGATATGCGGATCATGGGTTAGAGTTCCCTTGCCGTCAGGCTAACCGTGGGAGGTTTTCGTGATTTTCCTCTTATTGCGGGATTGTTTCATCAAAAAATCCTCCACGAAGTCAAACTTCTCCCAATACTTGAACCAGGAGTTTCCTTATCATCTGGAATGGGTTCGAAATTACAAGGATACCGAGTTGTCTACTAGCCTAGTTCAAGGATACTGAGTTTTCTACTAGTCTAGTACAAGGACACTGAGTTGTCTACTAGTCTAGTACAAGGATACTGAGTTGTCTACTAGTCTAGTACAAGGATACTGAGTTGTCTACTAGTCCGGTACAAGGATACTGAGTTTTCTACTAGTCTAGTACAAGGACACTGAGTTGTCTACTAGTCTAGTAGAAGGATACTGAGTTGACTACTAGTCTAGTACAAGGATACTGAGTTGTCTTATAGTCGTAAATTGGGTGGTCTCTTCAACAACGGTTATAAAACAAAATGTCAGTTTCATGTGTTTGGTTTCACACATTTCATTAGAAAAACCTTTTGAGAGGCTGAAAAATTTAGTCAAAAAAGGTAAGATAATTTGGATTATCCAGGCATATGTCCACGAAGAAATGTTTTGCATTAACTTTACATACAAAGAAAGAAAACACAAACATTTTTTCACAAAGAAAAGTAGTTGTTTAAAAGCTAAAAGTTATTACAGTTTCAGAGGGTTATATTATTGTCAAAAATAAGTATGGCAGGTTTTGTCTATCCGCCCGTCAAAGGGTTTATAAACTACAAAGAATTTACTACTTTTTATCGTTTAATAAAACCGTTTTTCTTATTTACTCGCTCTGCTTTATTAATAAAGTGTTAAAAATTAAGAAAATTAAATTATAATCACAGATTTTAAATATTCTTATTAGTTAGTTAGTGTTCGTTCTAAGCATTCGACCCAGTAATTTTTTTTTATTAATCTATAGTACATGAAAAAAAAAATAATAGTCTAAGACCATTATTCAATATTATTGGTTTTTGTTATTGGTCATTTTTATCGGTTAGAAAAATCATATTATTAGTTCCCTGATTAAACAAATCCAGGAAATCAAATTAATAAAATTTTAATCTGAATCTTAACTAACAATAGCTAAACCTAGCCAACTAAACGCAACCAAGTTATTTTAAAGGTATACGTTACATGTAAATTATTTTTTAATCTAATATATATATATCTTACATTCTTTATAAATGTTTTTCTCAACTATTGTTATGTTTCAATTTTTAATATTGTCAAATTTCATAACACTAAAAAAGTACCATTTTAATATAACGCAATGCTATAACGCTAAGACGTGGATAGTGTGATAAGCATATTTAAAAGAGTATTTAACTTATTATAATCACTCTACAAATAAAAAACAAAAAACACATAAATTTTTTTTTTTAAAAACTTTTGTGTAAAACTTCAACTTTCATTCAAATAATTATTTTAACTGATTTACGCCACAATTAAAATAACAAAGACATAATCGTGAAAAAATATTAAAAATAAGTTTTGTCTTTTATTGGCAAAAAAATTTAACATAATTATTTTTAATCTGCATCTAAAAACATGAAAAATTTTTATGGTAACAAAAGGAAATTAAAATCATTTTGAAAATAAATTGTAGATTAAGCTTCATTGGAAATTGAGCAAAATGATTAGTAGTGCCCGTTTTTAGATGGTCGATAAAAATTCCCCAAAATGACCTTAAAAATAACAAAAAAGTCCTTATACTGAAAAATACCTTGTAATTTAACGAAAATTTCAATCTGAAACACCATTTCTTTTCTGGAATTTCACACAGAATAGTATTGTATCAAAATCTTCATTTAGTATGAGTACGTGAGATGTAACTTTGTTTAAATTCTGAAATTAATGTCAATTCTAAAATAACAAAAGGCTTAAAAACGTAGGAAAAATATTTTTATATACGTAATCCGCCTAACCGGACTCTCCGTAAAAACATTTCCACAAAAGAAGATTGGCATTTTTCAAAAATCTCTGAGATACTGAAAGTTTTTGAACTAGAACAGTTTACAAGAGTTAAAATAATTAAAAGTTGTCAAAAATTGAGAAATTACTTCTCAAGCTATCAAGAAATGACTTTAAAAGAAATATCTGAAAGACCCTCAAATGAAAAAATAGAATGCCTTAAAAATTTTGAGGAAAAAAAAAACACTCTAAAATAGCAGAAATATCCAAAAAATACATAAAAAATGAACACATCAAAATTCTTGCTTTAATTATCAGGTTTAAGTTTTATCTCAATAGAATTGAAAACTAAATTAGGGTGAAAATTTAGATTGTTTATGGCTTTCTGTCTCTACCTTATCAAGATAATTATTAGGATGATAATGTTAAAAAGCCACTTTAAAGTATTCAAAGAGATTTACAAGTGAGACTTACTTTTAAGATTTTCTTGAAAAATAGTATAAGACGTATCAAATAAAAATAGAATCATACTCCAGAACTAGGTCTATGAAAAAGATCGATTTTAGTAATTAAGACACTTTCTTAATTGCTGACGTTTATGTTTAAATGTAAGATTTTTGGTTTTGCAAATTTAATTTAAAGTTATCTTCCCACAAATAAATGCAAATGTTTCTAAAGTTCACATAAAACGTCACTTTGTTCCAGCTCTCTCGAGGTGAAACATTTAAAATGTTGGTGAATTTAAAAAATTTCTGACAGTTTTAGTTTTTAGTTACCAATCTATAAAATATTTGTAAAATACGTGATAGTGAATAGCCTGAAACTATAGCCGGGCAGCATGCCTTCCATTGTTCTCCACGTTATGCCCAAGATAATAAGGGTATTGTTGTCAATATTTAACAACAATGTAACCACATTAAAAAAAATTTCAAAATCTTTTTAATAAAGTGTAACAATTAAAGTATTAATTGTTAGCAGACTTTCTTTTCGATCTCTTACTTTTCCGACTAATCATTGCCATTAGTAATTTCCTGTTTCAAACTGCAAAAACTCGCTTAATAAACATCCTAATCATGAAGAACTTCTTCCGAACTGTCTTTTCCAAATTGTAAGTAATATTTTATTTATTTTAAGAGCTGTTATTTTAAATTTTTTAATATTATTTCATTTTTAAACTTTGCTCCATTATGGCACTATTATATGTCTTAATAAAATGTTACCATTGATGTTCGATCGCAAAATCCTCTTTTGAGTGATATTTGAATAACCTCTAGATCGCATCTGTTTATGGAAGTCAAAGTATGAAAAGCGATCGCATATGTAATGTAGTAGAAGCAGGCATTTACATTAGGCTATTGGCAGCGGTCTGGGGAACATTCCTGAGGATGATCAGGAGATATGCAGTCTTAATTTTGATCCTCTGTAAAAGGGGTTAGCTCCCCCTTTTCGGTAGTCTGACAATCTTAGTGCGAGCATTTAGAACAGTTTAACAAGGACCGATACTTTTTACCCTCGATATCTTTGTAAGTTGATCTGAATTATCACCTACCAGCTCATTGACCGTTGCTAGGGATACTTAACTTCAGTGATCTAATGGGAACCGTGTCTTATGGTCAGTCCACAGTAGGACTCGTATGAATTGATTAAAGAACTTAGTGTAAAAACACTTGAGGTTTTATTTTTAGAACAAATAAATTTCAAGGTTTATAAACATGTTGTTAAACATGCTTATAAATAGGTCATGAAAGTACAAA
Organism: Parasteatoda tepidariorum; assembly: GCF_982258835.1. Lineage (NCBI taxonomy): Eukaryota > Metazoa > Arthropoda > Arachnida > Araneae > Theridiidae > Parasteatoda > Parasteatoda tepidariorum. Next base: position 46,535,312 of record NC_141759.1, read on the forward strand.
GGGATAAAACTGAATTTGTCACTTCTAAAAAATTTAGTAAAAAATGTTCGTAAATTTTTTTGAATTCGAAAATTTTAATGTCTACTTTCACTAGAACAAAACTTTTGAGTTGAAAACTTCAAGCTGTGGAATGGTGAAAAATATACGCATAAAAGTATATTTGAGTACAAAAAATTTAAAAAGGTGAAACACACTGAATTGCATTTAACTGAAGAGTTATGTAAAATAATTATGTGCAACATTAATAGTTATGGACAACAGATATGCTGACAGATTTGAATTACTTTTCAGATTCAAGAAGAAAAATACTTCCCTTAAGCCTATCCACATAGTGTTTGAAAATGAAAAATACTGCAATGAACCTTATGAAACAATAGCATCCGGCAATAGCATCAACATCAAACCAAAACTTACACCATCCAGAGAAACCGAAGTGCCCAAGCTTATCCAATCAGATGAAGATCTAATTAACATTGACTGGAATGACATCCGTGAAAGACTCTTCCAATTATGTCCAGCAATGAAAGCAAAAATATTAGAAGAGGAGAACCAACATAAATGGCAGGAAAAGGATGAAATCCCAACTGAAACATCAAACATCATCCCTTGCAGTGCCTCATACTCGGAAGAGGAAAATGCTGGCATTCTATATGAAACATCAAACATCAGCCCCAGCAATTCTTCATTGACATCACCTATACAGAATTCAGAAGAAAATGCTCGGATTTCATATGAAACATCAAACATCAGCTCCAGCAGTTCCTCATTCCCACCATCGATCCAAAATTCAGAGGAAAATGTCAGGATTTCATATGAAACGTCAAATATCAACCTCAGCAGTTCCATCTTGACACCATCTATCCAATACTCAGTAGAGGAAAATGCCGGGATTCAATCTAAAGCACCAAACTTCAGCAGTTCCCCCCATGTACCATCTGCCCAGGAATTAGGGGAGGAAAGTGCTAAGCTTCAAAGAGAGACATCAAACGCAATCCCCGACAGTTCCAAATATAATGATCCCATTTACAAAGATTTTGGATCAACAGAAAATCTTGAATTTTACTTCGAAATAATAGCTAAAGCAAGACAGGCTGATAAAGAAATAGAAAAAAGGAAGAGAGAAAATCCAACTTGTCAGCAAGCTCCATCAGTCTTCATCAAAGTAGTCAGATCTGTGCAAAAAATAGAAGAAACAAAAAATAAGAAAAAATCTTTCAGAAATAAGTTGATTTCCTTAGCAAAATGTTTTTCGTTCAAAAAGAAGCAAGTATACTGATTGCAAGAAAAGATTGAAAAGTTACGAGGGTTACTATTTTTTCAAGGTCCGATTGGTCGCTTAAGGAAAACTTCGAGAGAAATCCTCTAGGTCTGTGTGCAGACGTCTTGCGCTGTGTCTTTAGTTGGCCAGGATGAAGTGAGGATTGGCGGTTGTCATTTTTGAGTACGTATGGAGCACATAAACATGCTTTGAAAAATAGATCTCCCGCCAAATGTGAATTGCGTTCAGTCATTCGATTTCTACATGCTGTAGGAAGCAACGCAGCTAAAATTCATAAACGAATGAGTAAAGCGTACAGAGAAGAGTTCATGAGTGACAGCAATGTGCGGAAATGGTGCAGGAACTTTGATGCTGGATGCACAGAAGTTCATGATGCAGGCGGCCATGGAAGGAAGTCAGTGTCAACCGATGATCTTGTTCAGAGCGTGGATCAAACGATTCGCGGAAATCGTCAGTTCACAATTTCTGGGTAGAGTGAATTGATTTCAAACATTTCCTCGGTAAGCTCTATACCATTGTGAGTGAAAGACTCGAGTACCGCAAACTCTGCGCGAGATGGGTTCCCAAGATGTTGTCTGGTCATCACAAAAGTTAACGAATGCGCACCGCATTAACCATCTTCCAGCGCTACCATCACGACGGAGATGAGTTTTGGGACAAATTTTTCACTGGAGATGAGGCATGGGTTCATTACGAAACTGAAGAAACACTGGTTGAGAGGACTAACTTTCGCCACAGACAACAAGCTGCAAACCAGCGTATAGAATTGGCTGAAAACACGTGCGGCTGCATTCTGTGATGAAGGTATTGAAAAATTGACATCATGCTACGACAAATGTATGAATCGGAACGGCGATTGCGCCGAAAAGTAGCTTAATATTGTATCACGTTGTTCCATATGAAATTTTCTTGATTTTGACTGTGATTTTCTCTACGCGACCAATCGGACCTTGAAAAAAAATAGCCCTCGTATTACCTAAATTTCTTAATGTATCAGGTAGTGTTATACCTGAATTTTAAATATATAGCACAATTTCATTGGACCAACATACTTAGGTATATCTTTACCTATGTCTTAAGGTATTTAGTTACCTTGTAATAGCAAATTTTAATTTGAATTCAAAGTTCTTTTTTTATCTAGCTGACTGTAATACAGGAGCAAATACGACTATTTTTTTTTCAAGGTCCGATTGGTCGCATAGAGAAAATCCCAGTCAGAATCAGGAAAATTTTATATGGAACAACGTGATATAACATTAAGCTACTTTTCGGCGTAATCGCCATTTCGATTCATACATTTGTCGTAGCGTGGTATCAATTTTCCAATACCTTTATCATAGAATGCAGCCGCCTGTGTTTTCAGCCCATTCTATACGCTGGTTTGAATCTCGTTGTCTGTGGCGAAAGTTTGTCCTCCTAGCCAGTGTTTCTTCAGTTTCGTAATGAGCCCATGCCTCATCTCCTGTGACAAATTTGTTCAAAAACTCATCTCCGTCGTGATGGTAGAGCTGGAGGAAGGTTAATGCGGCGCTTATTCTTTAACTTTTGTGATAGTAAGACAACATCTTGGGAACCCGTCTCGCGCAGAGTTTGCGGTACTCGAGTCTTTCACTCACAATGGTATAGAGCTAACCGGGGAAATTTCTGGAATCAATTCACTCTACCCAGAAATTGTGAACTGACGATTTCCGCGAATCGCTTGATCCACTCTCTGAACAAGATCATCGGTTGACACTGACTTCCTTCCATGGCAGCCTGCATCATGAACATCTGTGCGCCCAGCATCAAAGTTCCTGCACCATTTTCGCACATTGTTGTCACTCACGAACGCTTCTCTGTACGGTTTACTCATTCATTTATGAATTTTAGCTGCTTTGCTTCCTACAGCATGTAGAAATCGAATGACTGAACGCAATTCACATTTGGTGGGAGATCTATTTTTCAAAGCATGTTTATGTGCTCCATACGTACTCAAAAATGACAACCGCCAATCCTCACTTCATCCTGGCCAACTAAAGACACAGCGCAAGACGTCTGCACACAGACCTAGAGGATTTCTCTCGAAGTTTTCCTTAAGCGACCAATCGGACCTTGAAAAAAAAACGTCCAAACATCAGTAGCAGATAATGAACCATCAATAGCAGGTAGCCAACCACCAGGAAGAGAGAATAACAAGTAGGAGAGATTGCAGATACGGAAAAGATACGGAAGGATTGTAAAGAACGGATAAGGATTGTAAAAGATACGGAATGAAATAAGGTCTGGTCGCTATAGCGAAGAAAGGGAAAACGAGTGGTACTTAAAAGAAGATAGATATTCTGTGCACACCTAACCTATCAAAAAATTGTAAAATGGAAAAACAGCAACAAAAAAAATTTAAAAATATAACTGTCCTTTGTGTTGAAAATTATCTTGCGTCTCGGAAGAAAAAAAGCAAATAAGAGTTAAAAAGAAAGAAAAAAAAAGCAAGAAAATTCCCCCGAAAATTAAAAAACTCAATAGAAAAAGGAAAAAGAAAACAACTTAAAATTTTATCTCAGATCAATTTATATTACTTTATATGCTTCTTTAAATTACTTCATACATTTATGTTAAAAGAAATTTCATTTTAATTATGTAATTAAATTTTTTTGGCCTAAATAAACAACCTCAAAATTCTCTTGCGACTAGTATTAAATAATTATTGTTTCAATCATTGACTTACTCACCATATTGAGATTTTATTTCAGAAACAAGAGAATTCATTAAGTGTTCGGTTGACCAAGCCGTTCAATATATGATGAGAATAGTGCAGATTTCGCCAACCAGCAGTAGAGTACGTAACTACACGTGGCACTTCAATTAGTTCTGGTATTATTAAAAACCTCATTTATTCTTTAGGCTTTATTAACTTTTTTTTAATATTTTTCTCGTAAGGTACCCAAATACCGTCAGACAGAAATTTTTTTATTATACATTAAAACATAATATAAATACAGAAAAAAATGAAGGAAAAGGGAAAACATGCCAAAATTGACAAAAATTTTTTTTTCCTGTTTCAAAATCACATAACTTTGTTAAAATGAATTATTTTTTCATTATTCTTGCTTTATAATGCTCATATAAATTCAACTTAGGGAATAGAATACGCATTAGACATAATATTAATATTTATATATTTTCTGGCAAATATAAAAACTTATTCGACAAAAAGTGGTCGAAAACTGCGATTAATTATTTTTATTGTAGCTGTAAAATAGCTGTTAAATAGCTAAAATATTTTTATTGTAGCTGTAAAAAACTAGTTGTTAAACCCACTAGTTCATTGTCTATTCCCTATACATGCATATTGAAAACGTTCCTGCAAAATTTCAAGAATATAAACTAAAATATATTTAAATATTGCAATTAGAATGAAGGAGAATAACCGAAGGAAAATATGAGAAAAAGGCAAATTATAAAAGACATATTCCCAATTTAATAATTACGGATGGTTTTTTAAATCATCAATAACTTCTGCTTTATTTGACGTAGAAACAAAATTTGAAAGTTTTTAGAATGGGAAAGTTCCACAGTTTTATTCTATATATAAAAAAGAGAAAAAATATATTTCGATCAAAATAGGCTTTAAAAAGGTAGTCGGAAACTTAAAAAAATATCTTTCCTAGTGTTAACAGAGGAAATATATCAACATTTTAATAAATTGGAATAAAAAGAATTTTGTTCTTCGCAAATCCATATTATTCAATTTTATTTTATAACTGTCGTTGAACAGCAGACCCAAGTTTTCGGTTTTACTACTACTAATGTTCAATTCCGCTGCTTAGTAATTTTGAAACTAATGCAGAAGACAAGGATTTGGATTAGACATTTTAATGGTAATAACCTGCAGTTGCATTACATGAAGAGGAAAACCACGAAAACTTTCAATCTGAAAACAAAGAAACTCTAACCAATGATCCGTCTACTATGGAGGATACTTTTCGCCAGCACTATGGGCGGATGCGAGCTGGGAGCGGATTTCGCGTCAACCAGTCGTTGCTGAGATTCGAACCAGAATCACCTCGTTTAGAGGCGAGCTCTCTATTCCCTGCTCCACCGCGTCTCAACTGCAGCAATTATCTTAAATATTGAAAAATTACAGACTTGGATATTCTTGCTCCCATCATTGTATATCTAAGTTGCGAAAGTACAGTTAAGGTTACGCCAAGGTAAAGAATACATAATATAAGTATATAGTATAATGTAACTCGCATTACATGTTATTTGACAAGCTGTCACTAGTGCCTGGATTTAACCCCATTGTTACGAGCACTCTATTTAGCCGGTATCCACGCAATGCCCTGTATGTATACGAGGGCCGTACTTAACGGGAATCCACGTGATGTTTTGTGAGTGTGAGCACCATATTTAGACGTCATCCACGCAATATCCTGTGTGTATGTGTGCTATGTTTTGACAGCATCCGCATGATGCTCTGGGTACGAGCGTAGTAATTAACAGTCGTCAGCGTGATACCGTTTTATAACTATCCCAATCTGTCTTCAAACTGCCACTGGCTAATATTCATTTATTTATAGACCAATATTCAAATGACTTATATTGAAATAATACTACTAAAAGTATATTTTGAATATGTTTAATACGTTTTGTAAGTATAAAATTGTTGCCTAAGCCTTGTATTTTTCACCTTCTACTGTTACCTCAGATTAATCGGCGAGATCCTTCGGGCAGGTACCAAGCAACAAGATTAGATTCAATGTCCAAAAACGAGTTTCTTCCGTCCATATATACTGGATTCTATGTTTAGCCATATCATTTGATCTCTTTAAATCATGTCAGATCTGACAAATTAGTGAAAGCCCACCAGGTCTGGTACAGACCAGAACAATTTTAAAGTCAAACAAGTTTCATCTGTGACCCTTATTTGAAAATGAAAAATTTTCTAGCCACAAAATTAAAATATAAACCGAAATCATAACATGCAATGTCACATTTTTCTGCGTAGAACCCCGTTTAGTAGCGTAAATTCGGCGGAGCAGACTACATTAACGCAAAGGTTAAAAGGTAGTATCCATTTTGTTCGAAAGCCCCAAAGATTCTTAGAATTAGATTCCACCATTGGGATAAAAATCAAATGCTCCGACTTAAGAAAGGAAGTTTAACTCTGACCTGCACCAACAGGGGACATCAGGGGACTCTAAATGTTATCAGTGCAAGAAAACAAATTGTGATGAACAAAAGAGGTCATCAGGTGAAGCAACCCCGACGGTGCACAGGTGTGAATCTACAACAGATGTAAAGATGTGCTGTGTAGAGCTACGGTTGAAAAATGTAAAATAAATTTATACATACATGTCCGATAGATTTATATTATTGTAGATCAAAATTTGGATGTTTGTAACAAAGTTTGGAACTTGATATATGAACATGAATTGTAAATGAAGAAGTGTAGATATAAAAATTAAACATAACATCACGTCTACGTCATTAACTAAGCAATTAAGGAGTTTGTAAAGTTTCTAAAGTAGCAAGAAAGCAGATCTAAAGATGACTGATTTTAAAAAGTACCAAAACTGTAATTGAGAAAGTTCTCAATGTATATGTACAGATGTAGAGTTGTGCTGTTTGCTGAGCTCCAAGGTAAAACTAAATAATGTTCCGTAATATAATTTTACTGATGTGAAAGTATGCTTGTGAAATTCAGTATACAGGAGTCAAAAGTAATAAGCAAGTAAGACGTGTTCGTCTTACTATTACTATCATTTTTTTTCAGATACTAACTTTGTTTCACATTAAAATAGTTTAAGTTTTCCTCCTCTTAATTTTTTTAGCGTAATTATCAGAACTTACATTACTAAGCCTACTGTTAAGGTGCCTTAACGGCAAGCGAGGCAACGACGTGTGCCAGTGAACGTATTCAGCTTTTTATAAAAAGGCAAAAAAAGACATCATAAAGGTACAATAAAAGACTTTATGGCAATTTTCTCTTTATTCTGTGAAATAAATTTTTCCCCGGTATTTAACAGGCAAAAATGGCAAAGCAATCCGGAAGCAACAAAGTAGTTCCGGTCCTTTAACGATTGACAGAAGTTTTGCCTGAAATGTCATCACGGGGCCTCATTTTAAGACAGATTTCACTTTATTAACGGAACCGTTACGGCGATGAAAAGCCCGTCATCATGGCACTTTTGGTGAGCCGACATTGTCCCTTCACCAGCCCAAAAGTCGTGTGCTTGTTGGGTGTAGTAAAAAAACTGGGTTTTAATTTGTTTTATTTAAAAAAAATAATGATAAATGTCCTTTTTTTTATAAAAAACTAAAGCACTGCCTTTAATGTAGAATCATTTACATTAAATTATTCTCTTTTCAAATTTCAGATTATATATTTCATTAATGTCGATAATATAAGACGAATTCTCATTCAGTTACCTCCAATCGATACTAATGAGTCGAGTAATTACCATGGCTCGCCACTGTCCATTGGTTTTAGGTGTTTGGGTCATTATAAACTAATCTCTGATGCGTCAATCTGAGATAATTCCTCTATAATAAGCAAAGTTTTGTTCCTGTGGGAAACACATGTCAAACTAAACTTGCAGTAAATTTACTCACATTAATTTAATTGCTTCACAGTTTTCCATTCTCGAGATAGAAGACTAATCACCGTAAATTATGTGAAAAGCAGATTTATAATTAAAATTAGGTTTGAATATATATTTTTTTTCTTCATTTTCTGACGATTTTAAAATACAAGTGAAGTGTGCGTTTATAATAAAAACTTGCCTTCTCTTAATAACCTAGATTTTTTAAATAAAAATTAAAAATGAGCTTTTATTAAAAAATTTTGTTTTTTCATATCTGGCAGCACTAATTTTAAATTACCATTTTTTTTAAACGACTTAAAACTCCTCATGCACCACAAAGTATAGCATGAGGCTTACAGTTGTAAGTAGAAAACAAAAGGAAAAAAATTTACAAATTTACATTAAAAACAAAATTCCGCAAGGCCGCAAGACTTTCAATACTTTTGACCAGTTCTGATAAGGCAGGTGGCCAACAAATTGAAAGACGTCTCAAATCAGTCTTTAAATTCATTCGGGCACTCGCATAGAGACTACAGTGAAGAAGAATATGTTCAGCATCTTCATCAGCATCACCGCAAGCACAAATTCCACTGGTCTGCAGATTACCATTAAATTACCATTGTCTTAACTTTGTCATCAATACGATGCAAGAAGACTTTTTTTCAATTATTTGTGACTTTCATTTAGAAAAAAAAATGACATTTGCAATGGTGTTGGTAAGTTTTCTTTGATCTTTTATATATTAACGTATATATATTAACAAACTTGTATATTAACAAATAACTTTACACTATTATGGACGATTCACATACCGTAGATGAGCACAATACAAATAATAAATTCAAAAGAGTTCATCTTAGTATTTGATCTGTACTTCTCTTTGAAATACATACGTCTTTCTTTCTCTATTCCAAACTGTCTTCTTGTTGTTTTTCTGGCATGCGCGCAGGATGTGTGTCTAAAGGATTAGTCTTTCTTCCCACAACAAGGAGAAGCTTTTATTTCACTTAGAGACTTATGTCTCTTAGTGACTCAATGACTTAGTGATATCAATGACTTATATCACATTTTAAAAGGGGTTTAACATTAATTGAAAGAAAATACTGCGTCGTAGTACCGGGTGTACTAAGTTTGAAAAAATTATTAAACTTAAACTATATAAAACATCTGGACACCAGAGGCCCCTTGCGGCCCTGGTCTTTGCGGTGCTTCGATGAGGTTGTGGAATGCAAAAGAAACAAATTATACCGCAGTACTAAGTGTGGTAGCACCAGGTGGCTGAGATTAGAAGATCTGTTTGAGTTAAATTGGTCGATCTAGAAAACCTCAAATTTAATCAAGAAATTCATTGTTTAGTTCTGTAGAAAATAGTATTCCTGAAGAGACATTGATGTAATACTTGACTGATAAATGATTTTTTCAGGAAAAAGCCAAATCATCCTGTCTTACCTCACTAGTGGGGTAAAACATTTTGTTCCGGGGCTTGGGAAACCTTTGTTCAGCTTTGGATGTAGTTGTCTCCTTCTTAAAGTTGTTTTCTCTGTCCTAATGTTGTCTTCTTTAAGATGTATTCTTCTGTTGGCACCATTTGTAAGTTATGCTTGAGGCGTTTTGAAATTATGTCATATTTACTCATGCTAAATTCGAATCAACCAAAATAAGCGGATGGAATTAATAATTTTTTCTTACTTTAGTAGAAGCAATTTTGAAAAAATTCCTTAGGATTTGGAATATTTATATTAAAATGATTATTTAAATATATTTAAGAGGATAAACATTTAACTTCCTATGCTCATTTGGTAGATGCAAATTTTGCATGAGTAAAAAAGATCCCATTTTAAAAGGCTTTAAACAAGATCTTTTAAACAGTGTTAACAACTTTGCCTGGAAAAATCTTCCAAAACAATCACCGTTAAAAAAAAATTTTTTTTTACATAGTGTTAATATAGAAGTATTTTCATATTTTTGTTCAAACTTTCTATATAAGAGTCATATATGACTTACGTTCTATATGAATGATTCACAGATAAACGCATTAGTTGCATCCATAAATATAATAGCAGTGCCTCAAAGTAATGTAGATAGATCTTAACTATATACTAGTAAAGTTTCATAGATAATTCTTATACTTCCTGTAATTTTATCTTTTCTAGGATGAACAAAAGGAAAATATCAAAGGAGAGCTTTCGAAAACAATTATCTGTATCTTAGAAGTCAAGATTCTCACAAAATCGAAGTGACATTAAGCAAAGCTTCCGAGTATTTCTCGGGCGACATAATTATCTTCTCTTCGAGGCGACACAAGAGTTACTTCAAATAAAAAAGAAACGAAAAAATATAATAGCTTTTTCTTTCAAACGTAAGCTTAGATTGAATGTTCAGTCTTGCTTGTAATGACAGAAGACAACTCTGAAGTTTGACTGAAAGAACTTATTTGTCGTCTTTAATCTCGGAGCATCCTAAAGTGTGTTTTACAAATACAAATTGAATGTTATAGTATAAAGTTTGAGAAAAGAAAAAAGGTCATACTGAGTGCTGACTTTCAGTCTCAGTATGAAGTCTACTTTTGTTATTTAAATAGTAAAATACAAAGTGAACTGAGAAAAGCTGCTTTATCATACATTTTTTTTTAAATTCTTATCAAACGTACGGTATTAACCTATTTTTCGGTGATCACAAATGAATGAATAATAACACATTCTAATTTTAGTTGACAATTTAATGCTATTGTTCTGTCTTATGGATAATTACAGAATACTATTCTGAAGTTTGAATGAAAGCTGGAATGTAATTCTTTTAAAAGTGGTCAAAAGTTTCCTGTTTTAATGTGCTGGAAACTGGACATAGAGATAGAGATTTTTTAAATATTAAAATAAGGATTTAGAAAAGGAATTGGTTGCATGACTTTGATTTACTTAATTAAGCGTCATTAACAAGGGAAAATTTCAAAAATCTGGGCTTGTCTGCTGCTTGGCCCCACATTGACTCTAATGAACTTCGTTAATGTTTACTACTTTCGAGTACGCTTAGCTTATAAGCCTATGTTAAAATGAAAAAGAATGACCTTATTTTAAAGAGGGACATCACAAGATTCATCTGAAGTAACGGCTGGATCCAAACCAGATACTTCTACGCCAACAGATCATTTGATGAGCTAGGTAAGCCCTGAACAGAACTGTATTAAACATCTGGGCAATTGAGGCCGCAAGGGGATCTCTTTCCATTCAACTTTAGCTTGAACTTTGGGTGTGTCGATGAGGTGGTGGAAAGCAAATGAAGTAAATCAGTATTCATGTGGATAGATGATCATTGAGTTCTGACTGTGTAGTTATATGCAGTAGGGCACTGTTTCCCAAACTTATGACTTTTGTGTACCCATTCTAAATTTTTCGTAACGCTGTGTACCACTAATTAAAATATGAATGTATTTTTTACTGTAAAAAAATTGCACAAAAGTTAAAAATCACGACTGGCTGTTGGCACCACTAATTTTTAACTGTTAACTCTGCAAAAAAAGCAAATAAAAAAATACATCATCATACATTTTCACGGCTAGCTTTGTTTTTTTTTTAAAAAATTGACATTTTCGTTTGTCGTAAGATATTTCGCATAAGAGACATGCCCCTGCTAAACTGTTCCTGTACCCCTGGGGGTACGCGTACCACACTTTGGGAAACACTGCAGTAGAGTGATAAGAGCATAATGTAAAAGTATAAGGTATAACTTGAGCTAAGCTGGTATGGTAAAAATGAGGTTATTTATGTGCTACTGATGTCTTGAATAAATATAGCATCACTGCAATAGTATGCTGCTATTGGTCAGATGTTCTTGTCTTCAGTTAAATTTTCACATAGGAATATTTAATCGATATTTGCTGCAGAGCAAGAAGTGACTTTTTCAGAGAATTTGATATTTAATTTAGCTGCATGTTTGTCTATTGCATCGATTTTGAGGTAGGTCATCGTGCATTATGTCGTTTTCTAAGAACCATCAGGCTTTCAAGGCTAGGTACGCCCCATTCAAGGCCTTTCATACATATTTTCGAGTTATTTAAATGTTGTGGTATAAATCATCAACGCAAATATTTTAAGCAGAAAATAAAATTTAAGCTTGAATTATACGATTGGTACTAAATATTTTTAGATAAGAAAGAAAATCAAATAACTATATAAACAAATACTCATGGATTATAAAGTTAATGGGCTGGTACCTAATTCTAAATAACTAATAAACAATTAGTAGAAAAAATTACTTCTAAAAAGCAGACTTATGAAGACGTTTTTGAATTTATTACTCGAAACAACATATTTTTTATTCTAAATTTATCAACTAATCCTCTAAATTTAGCCTCTTTTAACGTAATTTTTAAAGTTTCCGATTAAAGAGAAGAGTCTTATATAATATTTTCTAGGCAAAAATTCTTTGCCCACTGAATAAATTAAACCTGGCGATTTACTCAAAATAAAAATGAAATTTTTGTTAACTTATAACTTGGTAGTCTTATGTAATTTTTGAAAGACAACAATGTCCTTTTCTAGCTCAACGAATTAATCCTAACGACTTAGTCAACGTAAAAATTATAATGTTTGGACATTTATAACTCAATAGATTGATGAAATCTTTTATAGATAGCAATGTTCTTTGTCCACTGAATGAATTAAAAATTAAACATAGTGGCTTATTCAAGGTACATATTATATTTTCTGGTAATTTTTATATTAATAATTACTTTGAAAGAGACAAAATATATTTTAAATATGATTTTATAATCTATAATATTTATCTCTATAAAAAAGATTCTGTTCTACTAATGATTGGCACTTCTGTTACAGCCCTTGTTAGTTGAAGAAACATTTCATTCCAGCTAAAATCAGTCAATTAATCGAAGTTTTCTCCACAGACAGCAAACCAATATTTATTCTAGACGTGTGGTTAATCAACCAAACATTGGATTGCGTCATGGCCCATTAAAGGATAGATACGGTATAAAATAATGGAGAAGCGCAGCAAATGGAATGTTATGAAGCTTAACTGTGCGCAGTGAAAGATGGAATTAAATGTCTACGTATTATTATTGTGAGTTAATGGGATGAAAGTAAATACTAATACCTAAATGAGGTAAATTGGATTCTATATAAGGAAAACATATACTGAATATCGAAAGGAACATTTCGTATAATTCTATTCAAAAACCAAACAATCAGATAATATAAATTATGAAAGCAATTTTAAATTACTTTCGAGTTAGATATTTTTAATATTATATTATAAACTAGCTAAATCCAGTAATGAGCAATACAACGAAATCATACTTGAAACTGAAAGGCAAATACCTACAAAATTGAAGAGCTCAGTGGAAGAACCCGGTAAGTGACATTCTTAGAGGAACTAATGAACCAGAGATAATTATATCTATACGATATGCTTAATGAAACGGACTTGTTTTTGTTTTTACTATTATCTTAACATAAGTAAACAACGTTAGTTTTTAGTATGACAGCAGAATTTTTGATTCTCAAACTAGACAGTTGTAAGTAAATGACACTAAAAAGTATTGTTTCCACTTTTTGATAAATCGACTAAATTAATGTTTCAGAGACCATATTTTTATTCTTTCCCGTTGTATTGCCCGTTTGAAATGTTACGTTGTAATTATATATGGCCCGTTTGAAAATGTTACTTACCTGGATTTCCGAGAAAGCTAATTAATAATGGTAGCTTTACATTATTATAAAATGAAAAACACGTTTTTAGTAGTTCGGCCCACCCTAATAGAGATTGAAAGTATCTAGAGTCACTTGACGTGATAATATTGCTTGCAGGTAACACGTGGTAGTCAAAATAGACCAATGTCCGTCTTCTCTCGTCCATATCTCTTTCGAGGTGCTTTCCCGTTGTATTGCCCGTTTGAAATGTTACGTTGTAATTATATATGACCCGTTTGAAAATGTTACCTACCTGGATTTGCAAGAATGCTAATTAATAATAGTAGCTTTACATTATTATAGAAAGCAAAACATGTTTTTTGTAATTCGTCCCCTCCTAATAGAGATTGGAAGTATTCAGAGTCACTTGGCGTGATAATATTGCTTGCGTTTAACACATGGTAGCCAAAATTGACCACTGTCAAATTTCTCTCGTCCATATCCATTTCGAGGTGCAAAATTATCTATAACATTTCATTAGTAAATTTAGTATTTATGACATAACCCTTCAATATTTGCATTTTGGGAGAAATACATTTATCAGTGGCAGTAAACTAAAGCCGAAATTTTAGAAAATCAATAGAGCTCTTATAAGACTTTGAAAGGACTTGGTGCCTTCACTATTTCTCTATTTTATCAGTATTTACTGTTAAAAATACATCTGAGTAGTGTTAAAAATACATCTGAGAAAAAATTCTTTTAATTCGAATTTATTAAGCATGAATGACGATTTTCTACGGTTTCCCTAAGCGAATTTCCTATTAACTTCTTCTCACCACTTCTTTTAAGCATGTAGCTTCCTATTAGATAACTTTAGAAATTTTAATTTGGCAGCTACTTAATTTTAATTTTCACTCAGAAAATGTTACTGAACCCCAACTTTCACCATTCATTTGCGCTTCGGCGATATATTATTTCATACCTGCCAACTTTGAATCCCTTCCATTATCATTTTTCCCAGTGGTATTAAAATGGAATTAAAACTTCAATTTTAAGCAAACAAATACGTTGCATTGGAAAAAACTTAAGTTGACAACCATGATAGTACCGCATATTAATATATGTGCTTTATTTTTGAAAGAATAGTGGTGATCAAAATCATTTAAAAATTAAGTATTTAAAAGAAAAAATAGTATATATTTACTACCACTACTTAAATATGAAAATAAAATCTTCCGGAAACTCCGGAAGAGTTGGTAGGTATGTTATTTATTCCCACTCAGTTGAATTAGTTAGAGCCCCTGGTGGGGCTGATGCTAAGATAACCACTACATATGAGTATGAGTAATTTGGTAGCGTAATCCACGAATGCTACGTTGATGCTTTTCATTGAATTTATCTGGCATAGTGAATTAAAAATTATATAATGTTGAAGTACATACATTTAGCTTTTTTGTGGTAAAAAAGATCTCTAAGCAAGTAAATATCACTGATATCATTAAAATATATGGAAAATTGAATTGTATATAGTTTAATTTAAAACAATGAAAAACACTTAGCCAATCAGAAAATTCAATTTCGTTTTCGCCCATCCTCCTCAAACAGTTCATCGTAGAATATTTTAAGGTTGACAGTGATCTTTCTCATCCTTTGAACTATCTATATTCCAAATTCCATCACTTTTGGTCGGGTAGTTTAGGAGTCTATAAAGGACACACACACCCAGACATTCAGTTTTATGTATAAATAGATTTAACTTAATCAGTTGCAATTATGCATAAAAACATGCAAGTTTTCCAAAAATATCTATGAACAAACCATTGGTGGCAGAATATCCATTAAAAATATAATACCGTAAACCGGGGCGAGTCTACCCATCCAGGGGCGAGTCTACCCATTTTAGTTTTATTTAATTTTCACTATTTTAAATTGCAAATAAATTTTTTTTCACCGACGGAGGACTTAGTTCGGACTCCAAGGAAGATGGCGCTGTAGTAGTTTGATCCGTTTTTATTTATTTGGTGTCTTTTTAACCGACCTGTTCAAACGTCTTTTGAGAGATTTGTATTGAAAATCAGCAAACTTTCAGTTGGTGCTCAGTAAGTATATTATTATTATTCCTATTTTCACTTTGGTTAAGTCAGCGATTCTCAACCTGTGGGGCGCGCCCCCTAGGGGGGCGCGAGCACACCAGAGGGGTGGCACGAGAATATTCAAGAGAATATATTATTTAAAAAAATTGATTAACTGGATGAAAGGAAAGCGCATAAATACATAGAAAACAAAATACATTTTGACATATTTAATAACTTATTAAAGTGAAACAACTTATTAAATCAAAATTTAAGGTGGGGAACCAAGGGTGGCTTGGCCTTAAGGATTTTTTTATAATTTTCTGATTAAGTCTGTGTATCTGAATTTTTTCTGTAACATCTTACACCTATCTCTAATATATATCAAGTATACTTTTAATTGTAAAATAAAATTATAGTACAATTTTAAAATTTTAGCTTCTGCACCTAAGGTTTCGCACAGGTTCCGAAGGTGAGCCATGTTTTGAAATCACTTTTTCAATTCCTCAAATTATCTTTAGAAAAAATACTTGGACTGGCAAACTTCTTTTAAAAAGGCACTTTAAGTGTCTTGCTGGTAGGAACAAGTTTCCCGACTTTAAAAAAGATATTTGTTTTCAGAGTGTATAATTTGTTTATTGATTTTACTTTGATAGTTCTTGTGTGAAGTCACTAGCGATTCTTTTGAGTTCACTCATTAGAATTAATCAAGAATTATTGAGTTAATTTTTTCAGAAGGATTAGCCAACAAGTAAGAGTTAAATAACCATACTAGAGTTAACTAACTAAACCCATAACTAATCTAAAAATACCCAAATTTGTAAGAAAATACCAGAATCGACTACAAAAACACTCATGACTACCACAAAAATAAAAAAATACCTGAAAAATGACTTTAAAATGCAAACAAAACAAAAAACTTGAATCAAAATATCGCAAAGTCTACTAAAGTGCAGAGAACGTCAAAATATTATAAAAATTTGAAAAATACCAAAGTTCCACATTTGCTTAAAATGAAATTTATCAATTGGCATTTAATTCAAGCATTCCTTTTTGAGAAATAATATGGTACGTAATGATTTATAATTAACTCTTTTATAGATTTCACGTTTGCTTCCAAAGGTGGCCCGAGTGTCGCGCCACTTGGGAACATACATAAGGTCTCTCTTACCATTTGCACGACATAAAACTATTAATCTGATAGATTAATTCGAATTAAAGTAATGTGGTTAAAGAAAAGGAAATAAACTTTCAGAAAACATATTATAACTCAAAGTTCTAAGAATTTAAACACATTATCTTCTCACCTGGAAATTAGAACATCTGCAAATAATTAAATCACTTCATACAATGGAGGCCATTCAAGGAAATATCTTCCAATTCAGTCTCGTGCACCTCAGATACAAGATTTACAATGCAGAAGGGACATCTTATGATTCAAAATAAATTTCATTTTACTTTGGGGGGCGGGACTACGTTAGGAGAACTGGCCGCCTTTGGTTTACCCACCTTGCTTAATCAAACATACTAAATTTTTAAAAAAAATTAATAATTTTTAGTGACTTCCTTGGGTCTGTCCTGCAGAGCAAAGTTTTTTGAGGTGAGGCTTAATATTAGAAATAGCCACTCTCAGTCCTGTTTCTATATTTAGCCGTGATCTATATTTTGTCTTCAAAGAAGCCACAGCAGAAAATACTGTTTCACAAAGGTAGGATATTGAAAACGGTAATAGAATGCGAAATGCCCTTTGTTTCAGTGCAGAAAAATCCTCCTGCCAAAATTCAAACAGTGATTTATTACTAAAGTGCATTTCAGTTTCGCCACTTGTCGTGAAGTCTATGAATTTTTCTTCCTCATCAATTGGGTATAATATAAAAAAAACACAACTACTTCCACTCAGTAGGAATAACATTTACCATGACGCAATGCTAAATTCTAAGCCACTATCCACATAAATCAATTATTAATCAAAAATCGAATATCAATTACTTTTCTTTATAATGCAATAAAATCTGGCGAGCAGCTATTTAAACGATCAAACACTTCGTTTATTTGTGGCTTGAAGTTAGGCTCGCAGAAAATGCCGTTCATGGGTTAAATTTAGTAGGAATAACACAACCTGTGACGTAGGCTATAGTATACCCAATTGAGAGTCCTTCGGGAGTCTTATGAAATGGATTCCTAACCCACTCATAACTTGCTAGCAGTTTGTCATGAGCAGGAAAATACTTTTTAAAATTCTTTTCCAGCATGGCTAAATGATTTTTAATGGTTACAAACGTAACTTTTGTGTATTCTTCTTCAGCCTTATAAGTTTTAGTACAATTATCCACATTTGCAAACATTGTTAGGTTTTTTTGCTTTAAATTTCTGCCCCAAAATTCTAATTTTCTACAAAAAGCATTAACTTCATCACTCGTATCCAACATATGTGTATTTGCTCCTTGGAGTTTAAGATTCAAGTTATTTAATTTCTCGAATATGACGACCAAGTATCTCAATTTCATCACAAACAAACAATAGTGTAAATTCCCGGTTTCCGGTCTGTTATCTTCTAAGAAAATGACGATTTCTTCTCTTAATTCATGAGCACGTTGCAAAAATTTCTCACGTGATAAACATCTTGCCTCACATTTAAATAGTAACTCTGAATGTACTGAACCCATGTCATTACAAAGAGCAGAAAAGATTCTCGATCTCAGGGTTCTCATTTTTATATAATTTGAAATGGTTACAACCGCAGTTAAAATAATATTTAAACCAGGACGTATTTCTTTCGAACCCAATGCTTCTCTGTGGATCATGCAATGTGTCCAGACGCATTGAGGTGATTTTTGTTTTACTAGTGCTTGTATACTTTCGAACCTTCCGGATATTGAACAAGCATATTCCGATGCATATTCCAGTGCATATTCCGATGCAAATTTTGCATTCTGTGTTTGCATCGTTCATAACATCATTTAAAATAGCAAATAATGCTAGCGCTGTTGTTTTGAGTTCTATTGATTTGCAGAAAAGTAGTTCTACTACTGACATATTATCACAAAATCAAACATAGGCAATGAAATGAGCATCTTTATTAATATCTCTTGCTTCAAAGTTTATTCAAAATATTTTGTCACGCAACATCGAGAAAAGCTGACACTACATTTTCAGCTGTATCACCAATTCGGCGAGCAACAGTATCATTTGAAAGAGGTATGGACTGTAATTGTTTTGAAAAATTAACTCCAAACATAGTTTCTACAATCTCAATTGCTCCTGATTTTTACTTTACTTTTGTTTTGGTAGTTAGCTAAAAATAATTTAAAGACAGAATTAAAAAAACTCAATATACATTATTGTTGTATACATTTTACTGCAAGTGGGGGGCGCGATGAAAATTATGATTGAAAACTGGGCCGCGAATACTGAAAGGTTGAGAAACGCTGGGTTAAGTGATAAACTTATCTAAGACTAAGATTACATTAATTTTATATGAAAAAAAAACAAAAAGAATGTAAGTTTTGCTGTTGTAAACAAAAAGCCAGAATTCGTGGGGCGAGTCTACCCATTCGTATTTAGTTTTAATAAAGCATAATAATATAATTTAGAGCTTTGTTTATATTAAAATTAAGTCATTTTAAATGAATTTAAGTATATTATTTTAATTCTGCATTGATAAATTTATCCTTAATAAGAAAATTTATAGGTTAAATATAAATGTAAATATAAAATATGCTTATTTTACCTATTTTTTCAATTTTTATATGACAAAATTAGCTTTTTTTATTTAATGCAAGTTAAAAAAATTATTATTTATTATTACAGATGGTTCGAAATTATATTCATACGAAATTTTTCATGATTCCCAATGTTTGAATTTCGATTTTGTTAATAATCTTTAATTATTATTATTTATTAATTATTTAATTGTAAATTTAAATTAATTTTAATTTTTTTTTATCAACAATAATCAGAAAAAAATTTTATTTTATAATGTTAAGGATTATAAAAGCAAAACTGTGATCAAAATGTGATAATCGATCAAATACTCAATTTGTGTTATTTTATGAATAAAAAAATGGAATATATAATAAAGTTATGAATTTTACTTCATAAATATCCTATATAGTAACTAAAATAACAATTTAATAGTAAATTTGACTATTTACAATGTTAACATTCATTTTAGTAGAATGGGTAGACTCGCCCCATACGAGAGATTTGTCAGCACTTCTATAAAAATATACAGTAACAGCGTAACTGTTAATATTTTCTAAAATCGATTTCACAGCTTTAAAGAGGGATAAATAGCGATTCCGAAACACCTATTAAAAGCCTTTTTTCTTTAATATTTATAAAAGTTTGACCACTTGAAAGTTGACAAACTGAAAAAATGGGTAGACTCGCCCCGGTTTACGGTACAATATAAACTGTATTATATCATACTAAATATGCTCATCCTAAATATGCTCAATTATATCATCCAAATTATCGTCTGCAGACTAGCTACGAAGTAGCCTATATGGAGGTTTTATCTAGCCCACTGCAATTTTTTTTTAAAAAGTTGGTTTTTATGAATAAATTTACTACAATGTTTGGCGTTGGCGTAGGCCATTAAGTCAAGGGGTACGATTGATCTTGTTTTCCAGTGGCATCATCTATGGCCAAGAGTTCAAGTTTCACCACACCCATATGTAACACCCGTTTATAGGGTGGAACCATTCATGCATCCAATCATTTATCCAAAGATCATATTTTTCACCTGAACCAGTAAACGATCAATTTTCACTTCATTACCCCCAGAGGTATAATTTGTTAGGGGAACATTTGGAGGCCTTCGTCACCCGACCCAGAAGATTTAACGTGTCCAGTCGTACCTCAAAAAAATTCTAGTTTCAGTTAAATTATTATCAAAGCAGTGAACTTTCCTTGGTTCTATAGCCACTTGAACAATATAATTTTTATTTTTGAGTAAAAACAAGTTGTCTTTGTATCTGGAAATAGCTTACCGAAGCCAAAATCTTATTTTAAAAGCATTTTTCACTTATTGCATGTTGTTTCAACGCTTCCGTGTCACAGGGCCTTGGATTCTTTCCTCTGTCTGGGTAGGGTTAACTCAGGTTTTTATCCCTTCATTGGGTTTATAAAATGAGTATTAAGCGTGTTTGACAACTAAACACTGAAGAATTCGCGTTGGACTGACCACCCAACTGGCTTATGCATCCCAGATCTATAAATCATGAAAACTGGTATAGCCACATAGGATTTGGCTATAACACCATTGAGTTTAGTTCATATTGTTTTAAATGGTACTTTTACTCCACCTTCGGGATTAGTTAAAGCTCGAAATGCAAGATCGTTCAACTTTTTTTCCATTTATCTAGAGGAAAATGCTTAACAGTTTTCTGTTTCTAATAGCTTTCTTTTTATATAACCTACGATTGAGGATTTTTTAGGTATCTTTGAGGGCTTTAATACTTTCTATACTTGCCAAATAAAGATTTTTTCATCAACCTCAGGAAATATTTAAATTTTCAGTAGTATATTTTGCTATTATTATTACTATTTGAAATAATTTTAATTTTTCTGAGAAAGATTACAGTTGAAGATGTTTTATTTAAAATTGCATTTCAATATTATTACATAACAGTATTAGAAATAAACTTTGGAAAATATTGAAATTGTACAAAACTGTTTTAAGGAGCGGGCTAGAAGATTATATTTCACTCACATATTCACAAATTTAGAAACTTCTTATGAGAATATTCTGGAATTAGTATATTCCAAAAAATTTTTTGGATTATTTTTAATTGTTCAATAAAATATATGTTATTAAAAAGCCAAATGTCATAAATTGAATTTATAATAAGTAGTAATTTAATGAATAATCACACTATCCATTTGAGTTACATTTTTATAATAAATATTTACTTTAATTATAAATATTTCTCTGAATAATTCTTTTAAGATCAAAAATCCATTTTTAGTCTATTGAACATAACTTCAAATTATTTTCGACTCCACCAATAATTTGTCACCCACTCCGATTTCATAATCACCCGCTACCAATGCAAACTCAGCAAGTTTTAAAACAATGTTAAAATTCCAACGATTATTGTAGGTATTTGAGTAATATTTTTGCTTTCTAATTATAAATATTTCTTTCAATAGTTTTCATAAGATCAAAAATTTATTAGGCCTTAATTTAATTTTTCCGAGTTCAACTTTTTTTAAATTTTCATCGACTTCAATTCCTCTTTCAGTTCCAGCCAATGCAAACTCAGCAACTTTTTAAGCAATGCTAAAATTCTTTCAATAGTTTTCATAAGATCAAAAATCTATTAGACCTTAATTTAATTTTTCCGAATTCAACTTTTTCTAAATTATCATCAACTTCAATTCCTCTTTCAGTTCCAACCAATGCAAACTCAGCAACTTTTTAAACAATGCTAAAATTATTTCAATAGTTTTCATAAGATCAAAAATCTATTAGACCTTAATTTAATTTTTCCGAGTCCAACTTTTTCAAAATTATCATCGACTTCAATTCCTCTTTCAGTTCCTGCCAATACAAACTCAGCAACTTTTTAAACAATGCTAAAATTTTAACAATAATACTATCAACGATTTTCTAGTTTTTATCTGAATTATAAAGCGAAATTAGGGATACAAAATAAATAACACAGCATCTGTACTCGTAATTAAAATAAATATTTTATAAGATGAAAATGCAATAAATATATAATTAATGAAATACTTGAAAGAAAAATACATAATTACATATGGAATTTTGATATGTAATTATTTAAAAAAGAGAGAACTGCAATTATAGTAATTAGCCCATAAGAAAGCTGAAGAGATCTTAATCATTCTAGCACCACAGCTGTCGGCATAGTAATTTATTTATCTCAAACATTCTTCCTAATATTAAAAAAAGAAGGAAAAAAACTCAGATAAAATTAATAAAAACTTAATACAAGCCTCACAAAGATCATTCCTTCTTTTCAGATATAATTTCAAGAAAAATAAAGAAACAGAGTTATAATTATTTCTTGCTTAGCTATGATTTTATTTTAGCTCTTGAAAAGAATTTGAAAATTATTTAAAAAATAAATATATGTTTAACGTTATTTTAACTATAAACGAAAACGTTAGGGGTATAGTAAAGCTGCCAAATAATTAATATTTTTTTTAAAAAATCATGGGTTGTAGAAATGATTAATTTTAAGAGTGGTGTTTGCATTTTTTTTTATCAAAGCTAGTATAAACTTTTAAATAAATATATATAAAATTAAAATTAAATATTAATGTAATGCTTCATGTGAGAACTTTTAATCTAATTATTTTTTTAATGGAAAGTAATGAATTTATATTGAGTTCACTTTTAACTCTAAAAGAAAGATTAATAAAAATAGCGCAACATATTAAATTTTCTTTGCCTTAGTTACCGAAATACTAAATATAGAGAACAGATAATTGATAGTAACGGAACCGCTCTTAAAATATAATCCGTTACTGAAAATTAACAATGAAATCAATTTCATTTAACCTTTGTTACATGGTGTTAATTTTTTTCACGTTTAAATTTTGAGAATACTTCTTACGAACATAACATAAACTTTAACATAATAACATAAACTTCATGTCAATCCTGGGAGGCAAAAATAAAAAGCATCTATGTCTGGATAAATCCTTGAGGCCATGACTGTAAATGTTAACTGTAAAATGCATTTTTATAATTTTTTACAGTGCACGAGAGAAATTCCAGTCATGGTATGACGTCAAATTGGTTCACATTATCCTTAACCGGTTAACGCCCAGCGTCATATATTTAGGACAGTTCCTATTTTCAAAGACATTCATTGTGGTGGGAAAGTTTTTTCCGAATTTTTATTTATCTGGGTGAATTAATAGATTCTCAGATACCACAATGATTTAGTTATTTCTGACTAGATCTAGAATTAAAAGGAGCAAGTACTTTTTTATCTATCAAAGACTTTTTGAATGCTCTAACAGTAAAAAAAACCAATTAATTTCAATAATATATTATACCACCTTTTCCATAAAACCACTTCTTGTATCATTTCAACATATTAAGACGGGACAAAACGGGTTAATCAGTTTTTAAAATAATTATACCATATTAGAAGCGCGATTTATAATACTGTCACCCTAACCTTGTGTAGGTTGTGCGATAGGGAAGGACGGGGCACGTTGTCTTAAGGGGTAAATTAACGACTAACTTTAATCTCTACAACTAATTCCTGGTACCTACACTGATAGACAATATGAGTTTGCTTTATCATCTCTTACAGTTTCAGAATAGTGACGCGTTTTCAGAGGACAACGAAAGTGCCAGGTTCGAATCCACACTGTGGATGGTTGATGCGAATTCTGCTTCCGGCTCGCAGCAGCTACCGTGAAGTAAAATATCCTCCTTGGTAAACAGATAATGGGTTAGAATCATCGTGCCATCGGACTAACCGTGGGAGGTTTCTGTGATTTTCTTATCCATGTAACTCAGATGCGGATAGTTTCATCAAAAAGACCTCCACGAAGGATAGATTGTCCCAATGCTTGATCCAAGAATTTCCCTGTCTTTTGTTGTTGTTGGATTGAAAATTACAAGGCTGCAAAGTTGGAATCTGAAAGTCGAAAACTCAGAAATGGGTCGGCTGTTCATCTCCGGTTATAAAAACAACCGTAGCATGTGTTTAGGATCACCTAAAGGGATTTTGTTCTGTAAGGCTGTGATGTATTGTAAGATTGTCCTGCAGTTGGATAAGGTAGAATAGGGAAAAAAGATTACATTCATGAGAGGAAATATTTCAAAAACCTTTTGTAGAACAGTGACGAAGCAATTTTTA
Source organism: Parasteatoda tepidariorum (assembly GCF_982258835.1). NCBI lineage: Eukaryota > Metazoa > Arthropoda > Arachnida > Araneae > Theridiidae > Parasteatoda > Parasteatoda tepidariorum. Next base: position 46,559,726 of record NC_141759.1, read on the forward strand.
AGAAATAATTACGTTAGGGCAAGTGAGCATTCGTACTGAGGAGCAAGTTGATTCACAATTGCGTCAAATTCATTCAAACTTTTTAAATTTTGTCTTAACTTTTTTTAATTATATTTAAGAAAAATATTTTTTTACTGAAGTATAATTTTAGTTTTTGTAAGGATTTCATTTAATTTCGTCATATCTTTTTTATTTAAATTGTACTTACATATTTAATTAGAAATTAAAAAACTGCTGTAAAACTTGAATCGCTGTAGTAATTAAATTTTACTGTAAATTAACTGATGTACAAACTAGTGTTAATGTCAACAACTGATGAACAAACTAATGTAGTCAACTGTTTTACATTAGTAAAACATAATACCTTGCATACGTAATAAATCGGCATATTTGGGCGGAATATGTCTGCATATTTAGTCGGCATAATTTAGCATTAGGTTTTTAAAGTTCTTTCTAAACAAACAGTTAAGTGGTTCCATGAGTGGTTTATCAGCATAAATCTCATTTGTGGTATTTTGTGCATTAAAAAAAACACTTTGCCAACTAGACCAGCTTTTTGGTGCTGTAAACTACATCTTTTAGGTGCAATCATTCCATATGGAATTGAAAAGAAACTTCAAATATAACACCTATCCATTCGCATTATTATCAGTATTTCTTGTTTTTTGTTAATCAGTATTGTTCTTTAAACCTTCCTCAAAAAATTAACTGAAATTTGCTACTCTTTAAATGAAGCATGTTCTGTCAAGCTAACGAGTAGTGATGATGCCTGATCATAGCGCTTTTAGGGAGCTAATGTGACAAGATATAGTTCGTTCGTAATGATGTAATGGCTGAAAACATTGTAAAAGCAACAAAAATGAGACAATTTGTGGGGTTCTTTATTAAAATAAAATTTAAGTTAATTGGGGATTTTTTCTTTCACCTTCTGCAGATTGGCATTTACTTATAAAATTAAATCGACTTTTGAAAATAGCAGATAATTATTTAATTGCAGGTAATTATTACAAAATTATAAATTATATACTTGGTTACATTTCACAAAACTATAAATTCTGAATAATTTCCATTAATCCTTTTTGAAACATAAAATTAAAGTAAAAAATAAATAATTAATTAATGTAAACTAAAAGAGGAAAAATATAATTATTGAAAAATTATTAGTGACGTTGTTGTACCTTATTGGCCCAGATAATGTCATCTAAACATGCATACTGCATTCTGAATGTGCATCAATAAACCAACAATTATATGTGAAGTATTATAGATAACGTGTATGAAACACCGAAAATAAATGCGAAAATTAACAGTTTTGGCAGGAAATGAATCGAAAAAAAAATTTCAAATAGAAACAACAAAATATGATAATGGTTAAAGGAAAGAAGTTTATTCACGATAATGGTTTTCATCAAACTTATGAATATATAATAATGGTATTCCCGCTCGAGAAGAACCACAAAGAGCAGTATCCGGGTATGATAAAAACAAACTGGTAAAAAAAATTATTTCGTTTCAAGCCTTTTTTCAGAACTAAAATATTTTCCGCAGGCTATTATCCCTAGGCTAGTACTCTTTTTTTGTTACTATCATTGCATTTTTCAAAGCCAAAATGGAAACCTCTTCAAAGTAAGCTCCTTCAAACTTTTTTTTCTGAGACTTATCACTAAGAAAGAAAACAACTAGGGTAAACTAACCAGTGACGGAACACTTAAGCTTCGCTTGCCTTTTAAAAAATCATATTAATTTCAAGATTCGTAATTTTAGTTAAATGACAGTGTCAACATATTTGCTACTAATTGAAAATTATGTAAAAAAAATTGTAGAGAACTTACATAACATTGTTTTTAAGTTTTGGAGGTTCAAATAACAAGTAGTAAGAAGAAAAAGTGAAGGAACAGCTCTTACCAGTGAATGAACACCAAGTAAAAGAACACTTAATTTCGGTTATTTTTTAATGCTCTTTATGAATTTATAAGCCATACAAATATTTAAAAAGAAGCCTATTCTTGAAATTATAACATATAAATACTTGGAAAATGTTAAATTTTTTTTTTTGTAATCATGAATTGTAAATTAAAATGTCAACATATTAACACATACTGTTTATTCACCGGGAAATCTAAGCCCAGTAAAGGAACATGCCTGTTCCCTCACTGGTTAGAAGTTGTTTTTCGTACTTTTAACATACTTTTGATGCGGAACAACACTAAAGTTACACGAAAATTTTAGTTTATCTTTTATTTTTATTAACTTAGAAAAAACACTTGCTCCTTCTCTGGTTTTTCATTGTTTCGTGACGAGTGAGTGAACACCCCCTTATCTCAGTGCTTTATTATGCTACGCTGCTTAAAAAAAAAAAAAAAACTTAACTTCAATAACTGTATTTTGAATTCTCTTTTTCACAGTGAGAAAAGTAAAACTATTACATGCAATTAATTTTACTTTAAACCGATAAATACAAACACTCACCTTATAATTTTATCAAAGAAGCAAGGTGTTGAACTGATAATAACTAACTCAAAATTTTTTCCAGAGAACACTACATGACCAGGTAATCAAATACATTGCTAGATGACTTCCCATTGTTTGGCAGTAAGCTATTATTACCAATCAATCTAAAGAAAAACTTTTAAATTCCTATTTTTAATCAGTATATATGAAATGTTCCTTCTCTGGGTAGTGTTCCTTCACCGGTTGGTTTACCCTAGTTGTTTACAGTTAAGTTATTCTACAAAAAAATTAAAATGTTCTATTAGAAAGTTTACACTGAGTTCCATAGTGTCATGGAGGAACTTACCTGGTTGTAGCAAATTTTTATAAACTTGAGTAGTTTGAGGCCCATTGCATAATTTTCAGAGCCGGATAATTCTGTTAATTAATCTTTATTTTGATGAGTTAAACTTCGAAAAATGTGTTTTACTTAATCCAATAACGTAAAATCAACGAAAAAAGTAAAGAATGTAAGTAAAAATAATATTGGCTTTACTAATTAGTTATTAACTTTTTTTAAACTGTGTATGATTGCATATGGGTGATTAGTAACAATTTATATCATTTACCATTTGTTATATCCCGTACGAAGAACTAGTGCAAATATAAAAATAATGCTTCAACCCCGTTTTTTTGCTTAAATAATTTTAATATTTAGAGAACATCGAGCGTTTTGAATAGATTCACTGTTATGTTTCAAGGAACAGTAAAATAAGGGTTTCATAAAAATACGTAAAAAAATCCCTCAAAAATAAAAGAATAATACATAAAAATCTCCTCTCTTAACCATAATCAGCCAATATGTATCATAACTAATAAAATAGTGAGGAAAAGCCTCATGACGCTAAGAATAGCTTCAGCACTTTCTACATAAAAGTAGCTAGAAAATAAAAATAGTAATATATGTTTATAAAAAAATAATAAGCTTCCACCCCTAAATAATGATTAAGGAAAACGAAAAAATAAAAAGGTTTTATTCAAAAGTTTCTCTTTTGTACATCAATTACAGAATCTTAATATCTTCTCAGCTCCTTCGACAACAAAAATTATTTAAAATAAAAAATAACATATCTCTCATTAAAAAAATCTTAAAAAAACATTTCAACTAAACCACTCTTAAGAGTGACCGAAAAGAAATATATTCCACTGTTTATCGCGTCCCTCTTACCTCAATTAGCGAATCTCAATCATATCTGTTAAAATAGCGAAACAAAACTTTCATGGTCCAACAAACCGTTTCATCCTTCGTCGTTCTACAAAAAGAGTACTTAAAAAGATAAAAAAATAACGTATCTTTCATAAGATATACAAAAACGTTTTAACTAAGCCCTCTCCCAAAAAGAAATACGCCCTCTCTATTCCCCTTACTTCAATCAGCAAATCTCAATCATATTTGTTAAAAAGCGAGAAAAATTTTCATGATGCAAGGACATTTAAAATAAAACCCTCTTAAAAAAGTAATACGTCCCACTCAGCATCTCCCTCCCTCTTACTTCAATTAGCAAATACGAAACTGATATATTAAAATAGCGAGAAAAACTACCTTGCTTCAGGGAATTATTTCAGCCCCTTTTACGTATATGGGTGATTCTTTTTAAACATGACAATTCGCAACAAAAAATTTCTTTAAATTTAAAATCTTCAAAATAATCTAAAAATTTTTTGTATACTTCTTTAGTTACATTTATTAATATCTTACAGACAGCAGTGTAGTTTATTGACATTTTCTTGTGAAAAAAAAATTAAATAGAAATTCACTAAATCTTGAATGCCAGGAAAAAGACATATTAGCTTAGAAGTTTAAAAAACAGTCATTATTATTGGAAACATTGTTTGTGACATGCCAGAAAAATGAAATTTTGAAGTTCAATTAAATTTTTTAGCTATACAAAACAGTCAATGGCCATTTTAAAATGCTAACAGCAATGATATTTATTAATTTTTTTTAAGAAAAAGTTCTTTTGGTATTATAGTATCTATTAGATCTTGAAGGAAGTGAATTGTTATATTTCGTGAGAATCACCCATATATAAGCTCATCGGCCAAGAAATTAGTCACCCTAGTGAGTAAGCACCGATGAATTGTTAGGTTTCGTTAGGTTGACGCAGTGGTCAAGTGACTTGCTCAACTGCGTGTTCACTGCCTCAACGTGATTAAATACAAGTAACCATCAATGAGATATTTTTGTTTTAAGCGGAAATTGTGTGTTATATATGGGTGAGTGTAAGAATGTGACAGAGTGGTAAAAAAGGGTTTCGATGCGGATCTGTTGGTCTTTCGATGCGGACAGTTCAACGTGTCTACAAGAAGTGGTGTAAATACACGCGGTCACGAAAGACAACGTCAGAATTGTGGTCGGAAAAAGATCCTGCGTGAAAGGGATCGGAGCCGTGTTTCACGACTTGCCAATCAAAATCGCTTCCAAACCCGACAGGAATTGCTTCAGTTAGTGAATAAAGGTCCATCTCACCCATTTAGTGACAGAACATTGAGACGGGAGCTGCATGCAATGAACATTTGGAATCGAACACCTCGTAAGAGGCCATTAATCACAAAAGCACATAAAGCAGTGGGCTAGAAGTCACCGAACTTGAACAGCTGCTGACTGGCGGAATGAAATATGGTCTGACAAATCACGTTTTTGCCTTTATTCAAATGACGCATGTCGTCGAGGGCAACGAAGACCAAATAAAGCATTTCATCCTGACTGTGTGCAAGGTCAGGTTCAAGCCAGTGGTGGATCTGTAATGTCTTGGGGACGTTTTTCTTATCGTGGATTGGACTTCCCTACTGAGGTGGCCACTAACATGAACAGACATGCTTATTTAAACATTCTGGATCATCAAGTACTGCCCTTCAGTCAACATCTTCATTGAGAGTATGCTGTCGATACTCCTACTTTTCAAGATGAAAACAGAAAAGTTCATAGGACTGTAAGAATATATAGCTGGTTTTATGAACACTCAGACACTCAATTACGTTTCGACTGGCCTGCACAATCAGCTGGCCTGAATCCCATAGAAAAATTGCGGAACATGTCGGGTAAAACACCGAAATCAGCATTCTCATAGTTTGGTGGATTTGCGCCTCAGCGCTGCTTAAACTGGATTCGACGTACCTGCAAAACCTTGTGAATTTACTTCTTAACTTAATCCAGGAGATTATCAAATACAGCGGTGGTGTTACAAGTTATTAAATTATTAAAAGATGTTTTTCATGATTTCTCTAAGGGTGAGTAATTTTTTGTACGGTGAGAGAGAAGCATTCTTGATGCAGGGAATGCCTTACAAGAAAATTCCTATTTTGTAGCTGGTGGCCAGTAGACTTTAATAACTTAGTAGCCACTTTTTCCTCAAACCCAATGAGTCGGTCACCAATATCAATATTTCATTTTCATTTAATAGCCGCCACTTTTTGCAAACTTTTTTTGCTTGTATTGAATAATATTTTTTTTAAAAAAAATTCATGTAAATCTACTGTTACAAAAAGTTAATTCAGCAGTAAAATTAATACAAATAAATGACAAAATTTAGTTAAACAAACTGACTTTGAAGAACTTTTTTTAAAAATATTTGGGGAGGCAAAATACATTTAATGCATTCATTAAATGTTCAACATTGAAATACATGTATTGTTAAGGATCTAAGCCTTGCACACGAATCTTTCCATCACATATTGATGGATTCTGAAAGATCAAAACTTCGAATTGGAGACATTAGACATTTTAATTAAAATTCTGTTTTCCTGAGTCTCTTACTGCATTGCTGTTCTTCTTTTATCATTAAACAATTTAAAGAAAAAAAAGCGATGGAAAAAAGTGTCCGGTTGTTAATTAAGCTTAAGTCGCCACATTTATTCTTGACGTGGCAAGTCGTTATTTTCAGTAGTTATGAATACTAGCAATTAAAAACGTAATATGTTTGTTTCCTAATATAAAAGGAGATTTGTTCATGAGCCAATTTTAATCTATTCTGTCCTCCTTTTTTTCTCTTCCGTCTTTTAAATTTACAAAAAAAAAATTATAAATATTTGCAAAAAAATTTTGTATCTTTATTTAAAATCTACACAATGTTATTTTAAAGGAAGTTACAATTAGGTTTGGAATTTTTCTAAATTCTTTTAGTATTATAAATGATTACACTAATGTTGGAGTTAACTCTAAACAGAGAAAAGTCATAGATATTTGTAATATCAATGATTTTTCTACTTAAATTAATTCTTTCAAACTCCTACGAAATCAAAAACACGTGGATGTTATATCTCTTAAAAAGCTAATTCCAAATATTTAAATTTTATAAATTGTGTTATTAAGTCAGTTGTGCGTTAGAATTTATTCAAAAATTTATTTCATATTTCTCTTAAGAAATATTCTTTCCCTTTCTTCCAAAGTTAAATCAATTTTGCTTCTAAGGAAAACTTATCGCTACAAATTTCTGCTGAGAATAAAAATAAAGTAAGACGCTATTAAAGAAAAATATATCAAGACTTTTCGAAGATGTGTTTGTTTTGGAAAGTATTTTCTTGTAAATTATTCAGTAAAACTAAAAGAAATGAGCTCACATTACTATCTCCTTTGATTTTATCCACTGCCTTGGGATATATTTATTGAAGATGGTTCAATACTAGGATCTAAAGTAATATTTCTTATTTATAAGCAAACCAAGAAATCCGTTGAATATATATATATATATATATATATATATATATATATATATATATATATATATATATATATATATATATATATATATATATATATATATATATGTATATTAGATTTAATATTGTGAATGTTAATTTTATCCCTGTTTCTAATTTTAGATTTGCTTAACTATTATATGAATTTAGTAAAATAGTTTTGAGCATTCGATGGTAATTCACGTGGTGGCGGAAACTCGCTTCTGCAAATATATTTCTCTTTCCCAACGATATGCACTTTACCAAGGTTTTCATGAACGGAAATTTTGCCAAAAATTAACATATGTTGTGACTAATTAAGTTATTAAAGCTTGATTGTCTAGAAAGTGATAGAATGAAAGGATTTCTAAAACTAAAACTTATTAATTGTTTTAAAGTTGATATAATTCTGTAAAATGTTGTGTCGAACATAAAAGAACGATACCCCGTAAATTTGGCAGGTCAGCGTATTTCGTAACGGGTCCGGGCATCCCCTCCTACATCAGCAGAGATGCCAACTTGCTCCGCTTTGTAAAATAATATTTTCTAGTGGTAGCGAAATTTAAGTTACTTTTAGTTTCGTATTTGTCATTTTAAGTAATTTTTTCACCACTAAATATCAAAAATTATAAGTATCATATGAAATGCAACGTTGCAGCATAATCAGAGATGCCAACTTGCTCCGGACTTCAAATACATATTTTAAAGAGGTAGTTTATCAATTGTGATTCTTGGTTTAATAAATTCAATTTAGTAGATTTTTATTCACCACTATTTCTAAACAATTTGTAGGCTTATATAATTTACCACTTTTAACACTTATGTCATGCTATACTTGTTAAAAAGCAAGCAAAAATAGTCAAATAATTGCACAATTTACTTTGTAGTTATTTACCGTTTTTTCAATTATTTTGGCGTGTATGGAGCAGTTGGCATCTCTGCATAATTCTACTGGATACTCTAATAAACAGTGGGTTCAACTGTCCTTCTCTAACAAATTCTGAGCAGTTGGCATCCCTGCATCAGATAGTCTACACACGGTTTTTTATAAGACGTATTCGCATACGTACTATTTGAAAAGAGAACCGGTTGAGCGAATGAACCCAAATTCTATTTTATAAGCAACTGACAGAAATTTGTCATATATATTTGAGAATTGAATCTGTAGTGGTAGACAAATAAATAAGATAAACCAATCATATTCAGAAATTAAACAATTGTATAGGAATAAATTTGCTACCACTTTATTATTTTACTAGATTTTCTATTAAAGGCTCTTTCGAAAAATGGTTATCCTTCATAGTGGTCAGATCGGAGTACATATAAAAAACCGTTTGGAGGCTTTCAGTTGTAGGCGGCTTTGTTTCAGGTATCCGGTACCGAGTAGTGAAATTCTTATGCTGTGTCCGGAATGCGACCGGGTAATGAGAATTCAGACAGTTAAAACGGGTACGCTGTATATTTCGAATCTGTGTAATTTCAAATGTTTCAAAATAATATATTTCATATCATTGTAAACATTTTGGGAGTAAAATTTGGGGGACAGTTTAGAAACATGATAGAAATGGAAATTGTAAAAAAAACTGTCATCTGAGAACGTAGTATTTAAGTTTCAAAACATTTTTATCGTTGATATATCATATCAGGGGCGAACGCAAGGGGGGGGTTAGGTGTTTAACCCCCCCCCCCCCCTTGCGTCTGCCTTGAGCTCAGACAAAGTGAATTTGCAAAATAATACAGACAAAAATAAAAATTTTAGTAGAAATTATGCGGGTTATTATTTTTTAAGACTATATATTTTTATTTGCCTTATGCCTACTTTTTTTTCTCACGGTATTTCTCAGAATACTGATAAAACATTTACTATAATAGGGTTGTATTTTTGAAACCAAATTCACGTGATACTGTTACGGGCGAGCCCTGATCACTGGTTCCTTTCTGTCCTGCCAGTCGCGATAGTTTTCGAGAAAGGCTGGCATTCGCGAGGTCTGGAATCCTAGACGTTCTGTAGTCTTTGAGACAATTCGAGAATTTTGTAGATGCGGTTAAAAAAATTATATGAAAGGGGGTTACATGTATTTTCGATTTTAGTCAGACTAAGAGTTATCTCTGCCGCTTGTCCTTCGGAGCTTGTTTCTAAATCTGTTTTGTTTTGGAGACTCTGTGCTCGTTGAAGTTATTCATTCCAGCTCGAAACTTTGAGATCGTAGCTTAGTGGATATTTCTGTGCCAATATATATGTATATATTTTTGCTGTTCTTGGATCTTTAGGATGTCTAAACGCAAGAATTTAACAATTTTCAATTACTTTGAGAAAAAATCACGGCCTGAAATTAGTGAGGTGACAGCATCTAGTACCAATGTAAGTTTTTCTGTTGAACAGAAATGTGATACTTCCGTTGAAGAAAACGTTTCTAGCGTAACAGAATCTGATGAATGTGAAAGCGGCCCTCAAAGTGTTATTTCCCACCCATATGACATTGGACTTTTTTCAGAAGATAATACATGCGAGGATAAAAAACTGGATATACTTAAAAATGTGTGGGAACCCAATTCAGCAAGGAAAAAGGAAAAAGAAAATTGAAATTTCAGTACAAATGGCTTTATCGCTGGAAATGGCTTGCATATTCAGAGGTTAAGGGTGGTGCTTTTTGCAAATTTTGTGTACTTTTCGCCCCAAGTGGTGCCGGTTCTGGAAAGCAACCTTTAGGCCAACTGTGCAATGTAAAATTTGACAACTGGAAAAATGCTGTAGAGCGATTTTCTGAACACGAGAAATGTCTTTATCACAAAAAATCGATCGAAACTGCTGGGACATTAAACGATATTTTACTTGGAAAGATGAAACCTGTGGATGAACAAGTTGACAGTGCAGCAAGCAGAAGAAAATTAGAAAATAGAAAAAGCATTACTCCAATCATTGAAACCATCCTATTTTGGGGAAATCAAGGTCTCGCTCTAAGAGGACTCGGGAATAATTGCTGAACAACCAGGTGATGAGAACGACAGAAATTTTCGGGCATTGCTTCGTTTCCGGAGTAAGAACGATTCGACTCTTAAGAACATTTTAGAGTCAAGTAGAAAAAATGCTCAGTATACCAGCCCTCGATTTCAGAACGAAGTTATTGAGGTTTGCAATATTTTAATCCTGCAAAAACTAGTCAGCAAGATTAATGATGCAACTTGCTTTTCCATTCTTGCAGATGAAACAACTGATATTGCAGGTATAGAGCAATTATCGTTATGCGTTCAATATGTCGATAAAGAAAATTTTTAACATCACCGAACAGTTTTCGCAATTCATTCCGGTGCATGACTTAACCGGAAAAGCAATAGCAACAACAATATTAGACCAATTACAGTCTATGAAAGTTGATATAAAAAAGTTACGTGGACAGGGGTACGATGGTGCTGCATCAATGAGTGGAAAAATTAATGGTGTACAAGCCCACGTAAGAAGTATTGTCCCATCAGCACTCTATGTACATTGCTCTGCTCATAACTTCAATTTGGCTGTATCAAATGCATGCGAAATAACTGGCATTAGAAATTGCTTAGGGACAATTAAAACATTATCCGGCTTTTTAAATACGCCAAAAAGACAGTATGTCCTATCTTCAGCAATAGAGGAGATGGAAACCAGCTCTAAGAGGGAGAAAATTAAACAGCCATGTGCAACCCGTTGGATGGAAAGATACGACTCAGTAACCGCTGTGGTGGAACTTTTCGAGCCTATCGCCGAAACACTACAAAAAATATCAGAATGGAAGGATAAGGAATCAGCTACCCAGGCTAATTCTTTACTGTGCACAGTATCTAATTGCCAGTTCGTAATATCTCTTTTGTGCATTTACAAAGTTTTCACCATAACAATCCATCTCTGTAGATACCTACAAAAAACAAGCATAGATTTGATAGAGGCAGTGAGTCTTGCAGAAAATGTCATTAAAGATCTAAAATTAATGCGTGAAAATGCCACTGAAACATTCTCTGAAATATTCAGCTCTTCTTTTCTTATGCTAATAAGCATTGGATCTTCTACTTCCATGCAAATCCCTACAATAACGGGAAGACAGAAAAATCGCGATAATTTTCCCTCATCGACACCGGAGACATATTTCAGAGTTAGTGTTTTTATTCCATTTATAGAAAATTTTATAACACAATTAAACTTAAGATTTGTATCGCATCGTGATATTTTGAAAGTATTTCAGTGTCTTCTACCTGCCGATCCTTTCATTTGCCAACATTCAAACATAAAAGCCTTTGAAGCATTAGTGGAATTTTACGCTGGACATTTGGATACCTGTAAAGAAAGCCTTAAGTCTGAACTAAAACTCTGGTATAAAAGATTAAAAAGGATTAGTGAAGACGGAGGTAGCGTTCCAAAAACTGCGGCGGATACTCTTGGAATGTGCAATAAAGATATAACACCAAACATTTTCAAACTCCTAGAAATATTGGTCGTTCTACCTGTTTCAGCGAGTGCAAACGAAAGATCTTTATCGACTTTGCGCCGTTTGAAGACTTATTTACGCAACTCAACGGGAAATAATAGAATGGATGGATTGGCGCTCTTAAGCATTCATAGAAAATTTACCCCAGCTGTCGAAGACATTTTAAACGAACTTGCAAAAAAACCCCGTCGTTTGGATATTACAGTATAAATCAATAAATTTTTAGCGTGTTTGTATACTGGTTTAATTCCCTATTTGTTGGTAAGTCATTTTTTAGTTAAATTTATTGGTTTTCTATGGAATATTCACCTTTATATGGTTATTATTTAGGTAGCTGTTACAGTATGAGTAGTTTTTTCTGGCTTGATTTATTCCTACTTTTTAATAAAAAATAAAATATTTTACCTCTTATTATAAAAAAATTATATTCTTAAACTTAAAAAATAAAAACAAAATTTAACTAAACAATGTTGTCTAAATAAAGAGTCAAAATTGTCTAGCTGTCTAAATTAGGGAAGTAACAGTGCTTTATTACATACTTGAATTTCTTCTAGTAATTTCTGAAAATTATGACCCCCCCCTTGAAAAAATTCTGCGTACGCCACTGTATCATATTAAAACATTTTGTTATATTTGAGAGACATTTCTAAATGAAAATGACGAAGTGTTTTTGTATTTTCAGGACAATATCTTCATGTTTGAAACATCATCATAGTTTAAAAATAAAAGATATTTTAACTAAGTAAAATATTACGAAAAAAATAAGAATAATTTGTTTTTCTTCGTTTGTGACGCATGCTATAAATGAACACAGTAGAGCATTTTTATAGTTTCTAAAGTTTCATAATAATTTTATATCCCATGTAATTTTAAAACGTTCTGCAGATAAAAGACTATGTTTTCTTCTTTTAGAGTTAGAGAAAGTTCTAGAAACGAAAACGGTAAAATATTTTTCTTTTGTATTTTAAATCTTTAAGCTTCAAAATTTAATTTTTGATTCCCTCATAATAGATATATAATTTTACCTATATATTATTGTTTTATAAAATGATTCATATATGCAACTGTGCTGTTATTGGAATGTAGTCCTAATTTGAAGTCTCAGAACAGCTCACCAGGTGGCAGGTCATTAAAGACAGTTAAAAGAATACGATCAAGAATTTTGAGGATTCAAGAACGATGTAAATTTCTAATATTTCGTTTTCTTTATTTTTTTTTATTACTAGAAAGATTATTTTTTTATATCTTTCAATACTTTATAAATGAAGTTCAAATATTCAGTTTTTCACTTATTAAAATTACATTGATAAAATATACCTTAGAAGCATATGTCCTCACTTGGTAGCAATTTCTGACTGTACCGGACAAAAATTTTCTAAAATAAAGTATTACACTAGGCGACCGGGCTAGTGGTCAGGAACCTTACATCCAAAAGGTCCTGGGTTCGAATTCCGGACAAGGCATGGATGATCTTTCAATCTCTATAATATTTGTCCTTATTGTGGAAGCAACGGTAGCCCACCTAATATGGTGAGTAAAGAGCGGCCAACAAATCTGCCCTACTGATACCTGAATGACGAGTGTCAATCGGGTGGACATTGGCAAAAAAATGCTTTACCAAATACCCTGAGACACTAAATGGGTTTGTAGTACCCATAAATATTGTTTATAACTCAAATAAAATTTCATACATAAGTGTATTAACATTAAAAACTTTATTTTTCTAAACATTGTTTTTCAAGTTTCCTAGTAAAATTTGTTTTAGTTCACATTGTTCTTTAAAACATTTGGAAGCGAAAGATTTTTGTTGTATTTCGAAAGATGTTTTAGCAATGAAAATGATAAAATTTAACTTTGTAATCTACTTATCTTAAGGTTTCAAACTTTTACTGATAGTGAAAACTGGGTATTGATCTCATTTTGAAACTAAAATATTTTTTGTCTGTGAATCACCACAATAATCAGATGTACAGTCCGCAAAAAAAAAAGATATCACCCTGAATAACTTTCGTTCTAATGATCGGATTTTCACGAACTAAGGGTTAATCTTAATGGTTCCTGGGGGTGACCTCAAATATGCTAATTAATTAGTGCTAACTATTAATTAAGTTACGAAATCAGACACAAAAACGTACTTTCTCTGAATAAACATGTATTTTTTTTACATATTTGGATTCTTAACCTTCAAAATATAGGGGGTAGCCGCAATCTGGGAAATATGGTCCCCATAGTTTGGTCAGGAGAGCGATCCAAAGTTCGTACCCCTTAATGTTAATTTCACTTTTTACGTTTTTAGTCATATTTTAAAAACTAATAAAGCAATTCGAAGAAAATTTCACCCAATCATAAAACTCATTTACCCAAAGATAATTTCACGAAAAAAATAATTTTTAATAATTGTTAATTATTTTTTATTATTTAATTAAATTAAGGATGAAAAATTTTTGAATTATAAGGTATGAATTTTTTTATACCATATTAATCTACATATTTTTCAATTGAAAAATCTAAAGTTTCAACTGTTTTTATTTATTAGAAGCTGAGAAAAATTAAAATTAATTATTTTTAAAAAAATAATTTGGCGACAATGAAGAAATGATTAAATGGGGCGATTAATATTAAAATGTGATAAACTTGCGAGGAACTTGACTTCGCGCGCTTAGCATAAAATTTCATTCATATTTTTTTCGCTAATAATCGTTTGCTTATCTTTTCATTTTTATTTTTTTAAGCTATAAAATACGATACCTTCTTTAGTCGTCGAAAATTCTATTTGCTATTTAGTAAAGAAATTTGAATAAAACATTTTATTGAATAAAATACATTTTATTCAGAGAATGTGGAGTTTTATAAAAGCATGCCTCTGATAGAATATGATTATACAACAGATTGTGCTTCTTTAATGTGATTATTTTTTATTTTTTAGTTTTTTTTTTCTCAATAACTGATAAAATTTCAATAATATACATACGAATGAATAAATTTGGAATAAAATATTCATCAATTTCTTGAATATATATTTTATAAATATTAATAAAAATACGTAGTCAACATTTTTAAGCATCTCTCACAACATCGCAAATTTCTCAAAATCTTATAGGGTAAACTAACCAGTGAAGGAATACTTAAGCTTATCTTGTCTTTAAAAAAAAATCATAAAAATTTCAAAATTTGTAATTTTAGCTACATGACGTATTTGTTATTAAATGCATGTCGACATATTTGTTATTAAATGCAAATTATGTAAAAAAAAATTATATAACTTACATAATATTGTTTTAAGCTTTTGGTGGTTTAAATAATAAGTAGTAAGATAACCAAATGAAGGAACAGTTCTTAAATTGAATAAACACTAAATTTTCCAGTGAATGAACACTTAATTTTGAGAATGTTTGATGCTCGTTAGGAATCCTTAGGCCACACAGATATCTGTCGCCCTGTAGATGCCTGAATTGACGGATGTTAACACAGGCGGGCATTAGGAAAAAAAATCTTTTAAGTTTTCGTGCCCCCATTTCTGTATCTTAAGGGCCTTACGAGCTCTGTTTAAAAAGAGAGTATCATATCAGATATATATATATATATATATATATATATATATATATATATATATATATATATAAATATATATATATATATATATATATATATATATATATATATATATATATATATATATATATATATATATATATATATATATATATATATATATATATATATATATATATATATATATATATATATATATATATATATATATATATATATATATATATATATATATATATATATATATATATATATATATATATATATATATATATATATATATATATATATATATAGAATATAAGAAAACAAAAATAATCATAGTAGCAGTATTTGGTGGTAAATGTAGCTTATCGTAATTGAAGAATATGCTGTGCGACATTTTATGGTGAATTTGCGAACGTAAGTTTCAGAATGTATCGAAACATGTGGATGCTATTTGCTAATCATCTTTATCCAAAGAAAACCATGTAACGTAAATATCTAGCAAAATGAGGCAATTTTTTAAACAATTAATCATACAATATGCAACATATTATTTCAATATCTTATTCTTAAACATAACATATTTCAATGTTTTTAAAATGCCACTAAACATTCAGCAATTCATTGAGTTATAGAAAAAAAAAATATCGTAAATTATAGAAAACCTTGTGAATGTGCATTAGAATTACTATACAATCTACATTTTATTTTTCAAGCACTTTTTTTTTCTTCAAACTTTCATGCCTAGAAGACTCGATTAAAGCTGTAAAAGTCATTATCCCTAAAATTTTGTATACAGCTATTATAAGTTATGTTAATTTGATTTTAGTATGAAATCCTCGAATAAACATAGCAAAAATAGCATAATCTAAATAATATCAGATAAAAAGTTCATGTATTTAAATTCTAAAAACTTATAAATCGATTCAAATTTTCTTTTCAAAGGGGATTAAAATAATTTTTTTTTTTAACTTTTTGGACATAAATGAACTTAAAAGTTGTCTATTGCCTAGAAACTTCGAGATGTTTTCTATTAACTATTAATTAAACCTCTCAGAGCAATCACGAATCATTATTTCAATTTTTTTACAGTCAGAAATTGGTTGCCTAGCAACCTAGTAAAATTAAGCGTTTCTCTTTTGAATCAGTCAATGGGTTATCTTAAAATATTTATTTGCGCAGGCGACTTTTTTTGGCGGTTTTCTGGACTATCGCCAAATATATAAACCTTTATTGCAACCCAATTTACGACCCAATTGTTTTAAAATTTTGTCTACCCCCCCTAATTCAAGTGTCTAGATTCCAAATATGTAAAAAAAAATATATGTTTATTCAGAGAAAGTACGTTTTTGTGTCTGATTTCGTAACTTAATTAATAGTTAGCACTAATTAATTAACATATTTGAGGTCACCCCCATGAACCATTAAGATTGACACTTAGTTCGTGAAAATCGGATCATTAGAACGAAAGTTATTCAGGGTGATATCTTTTTTTTTTGCCGACTGTACATAATATAATTACATCATAATATATTTATTTTAAGAAGTCGCAAACAAAAAAAAAAAATAATAATTTTTTTTTTACTTTCAAAATGTATTGAATCAAAACAGAAACATCGAATGTAATGGAAAAAAAGCGGGAATCAATAAAATATTTTTCTGGTTTCTAAGATTGTTTCATATTTTTCCAATTTCCTATATTCTCATAGTAGTTTTTTTTTAAATCAAAATATTGGCTTAAATCTTTGAAGTCAATAAGTCAATTTGGCTTCATTCTTGTTGGGATCATTTTTGGGGGGAGGGATTGCGGTATATTGTTTTCTTTTGAAGAAAGTGTGATACATGTTGTTCTTTTTTTTGCCACAGTATTAAATGGTATGAATAAAATCACTTCCTAATCAAATCACAAAATCAAGCTTACCCTATTGTATATAGTAGATTAATGATAGTTTGCTTTTAGTTGTGCTTGTAAAACTCGTTTTTTTGAAAGAAAATCCAATTTGTAATATTTTTCAAAAACTTAATAATTCTAAAGACAAAAAGTATAAAATAATTTTTTTTTTTAAAAATACAAAAAATTAAAAAATTTTGTGTATCTGCACTAAAAAGTAATAAATAAATTGCGTGTGACTTATTGGTAACTAATTTTGCAGGCATTATGTCCATATTATATAAAGTTCCTATCCTAAAATGTGTTACAAGAGTTTCTTATAAAATTTTTGAATGAAGGTTTTGAAAAGTCGATAGTCTTCGAAATCTTAGATAAAACTTTGAAAAAACTAAATTCTACCCGTGTAGCATTGTACACTCAAATTAAACGTAAATGTTTGGGTAATAGGTAAAATGAAAAAATATCAATTATACATAAGCATTTATGCAAAAATTGTTAAATTATACTGAAAATTTTCATTATACAAAAATTTTACGTAATGTTGACGGAATGACATTACCATTGAGATATTTGGTAAAAAAGATTCGACATATTTTAAGTAATATTAACAGAATATCTTTTACCGACTACCCTTCGGTAAGATTGCCTTCGTATATTTTACAAATTTAATATCTAAGATAAAAATTTGTAAAATATACGAATGTCCATGTTGAAAAATATACGAATGTCCATGTTGAAAAATACACGAATGTCCATGTTGAAAAATATACGAATGTCCACATGAATGTTCAATTAATTTGCCTGGATGCAAATTAACTATCTAAGAATGCGAATACTATGGCTCGAGCAGTTGAAATGGGTGTTAAAGGCTTTCCCAATTGGAAGCGTACAGACAATAAATATTGCATGATATACTGTTTATTTCCAATTATCGATGTATCCATAATAAGTAAATATTTGAGAAATTGGTAAAATCGATACGCTTTATACATAAATTTTACGTAATATTGACGGAATGATATTACCATTGAGATATATAGTAAAAAAGCTTCTGTATATTTTATGTAATATTAACAGAATGTATTTTACCAACTACCCTTCTGTAAGATTGCTTTCGTATATTTTACCTATTACTGAAGAAGCATATTTACCCTTTAAATTTCGGTGAGAAAGTATTTTTACATTTACGTATAAATGTTGACGTACTCTCTTAAAATGAAAGAGTTATTTCCCCTACTCAAAAAAGAGTTACATTTTTTTAACTCAACTTGAGTGAAATACATTCTTATTTGAGCGAAATTCTTGCTTTGCATTAACTCAAACTTGAGTGGTATTTATTAAGCAATATTTGAGCAATACTTTTAGCTCAAACTTGAGTGATTTGTTTATTATTTAATTCCGTGCGAGATATAAGCTGGAATTTCTATCGTTTTATTTTAAAAAGCAAACGATAATAAATCTAAATAAAATTGTTATGTTCTGTGATCTAAATAGATTATGGCTTCGTTTTTATTTTACGTTTAATTTTTTTTCTGGAGAATATGTCATTTAATATTTTGAATTAAGAAGATTTAAAACAACTTTTAGTTCACAGCGGTATTTCTGAAGAAGACGCTGTTTTACTTTTCAGTAAGTAGATATACTTTGTTGTTTTTATTTTGAAAATACTTTTATTTTGAATGTGTTATATACACATTCCACTTAAATTAGCTGTTTTTCAGCGTTTTTTAATAAAATATACTATTCTTTTAAATTATTTGTCAAAAAAATTTATTAAAATTGAAAGTGTTAAATGTGGATGATTATGAAATATTAAAAAAATTTGATTCCCTGCTAGAATCTTTGTCAAAGCATGTGGGAATAAATTATATCTGATAAGAGTTTTAGAATTTTTTCAGATTTCATATTGCTATATATCAAAGTTTTAACATTTTATTTTAATATAATAAATTTATATCCATGTTTTAGTTTTTTTGATGTATAATTTTGGTACAAAACATTTCTGGATAATTAATTTCATATCATTCTATACTTCTTTTATAAAAGATATTTACGAAATTATGGTTCATACAGTCTATAATTGCTGTTATTTAAATTGCTTTCTATTAATAAAGTTGACTGTCTTTAATTTATGAAAGTTCACATTTGCAACATCCATTCATTCAAATCAAAATCTTCAGATGCTCAATGTATTTTATTATAAATATATCATTCAAAGAAAAAGTGGAAAATATTATATTTTAAAAAAATTAAGCAGCATTTTGAATTTTTCTGTTTTTATCCTGTTTTTAGCTTTTATTTAATTGGAATTCAGAATTAATACAATCTTCTTATTTCATAAAGTATTTATCACATTATACAAACTATTTTTCTTTTGTTGCTAGCATAAAAGTTCTTACCACTTTTCTTCAAATTCAATTTTCGAGGCAAAATTGAAAATGCAGAATTAATATTTAATTAAAAGTACAATGCTAATTAAAGCATTTGAAAATGCAAATAAATTAGAATTTTACAATAGTTATAGATTAATAGTAAAAAAATAGGAGCAAAATTAAAAGTAATATTTATTATGAGATATAGTTCAATTTGAATATACCTATATCCCAGTTGAAAATAAACTGCAGTTATTCTACAGAACTGAAGTAATTTCGTAGTTTTTCTAGAGTTAACTGCAATATTTCTGTAGTGCAATCTTAACTGTAAAAACACTGCAGTTATTTTGCAGCTAATGCGAAGTAATTTATTTCGAAAAAACTTTTAGCTATTGTCTACAAAATTACTGTAGTTTAAGTGAGGTCACTTTAAAATCGTAAGTTTAGAAAAAACTGAAACTTTAAATCCTAGGTCATTCTGCAGTAAATTTGAAGTAATTATGCAGTCATTGTTTCAGAAGTATACTTTCTGATGAATCTGCAGAAAAACTGCAGTTACTTTGCATTGTTTTTGCGTTTATTATCAAAAAATTGGGTGCCTGGGCCGCGCTGCGGCCCCTAACCCATACATCATGAATTTGTACAGTGTGTAAAAAACATTTTGAGTTAGCAACATTCTGGTATGCAATAACAAAAAAAAGGAAAAATAACATAAATATTAAAATTGAAATTATTTACATTGTATGAAATTCTGATTGTGATTTTTATTTACATAGTGATGGATTCTGTTGGAGGAAATTTCTATTATTTTATACAGTATATTTTATTATTTTAGGTTTTTTAAAGTCTATTGAGTTCATAGTTCATATTTTTGATTTTTATTCACAGATGATTTGGATGCGCTGCAGGATGACCAAAGTTGATGAAGTACAGGATGCATTAAGAACGTTGGTGATTTTTGCTGAGGTCGATGATTTATTCACTGTGATGATTCTGATGATCTGGTGTAATTTTGGAAGGATGGATAATTCTGAAGCTGTTTGGAAAAAGTGTCGTCAACTGGGGTAGAGCCTGTGATCTATAGGGTTGTAGTCGGGTGTTCTATCCGTTCGGCTATGGTTGCTTGTTTTTATTTTCGTTGATGGTGATGAAAAGATGCGTCTGAAGTGTAAAAAGCTGCGACAGATAGGTAAGAATCTTTGCTGTAATTTTCATATGAGAGGATTTGATTAAAGTTTGCTGCTTTGCATTCTTCTGCTTTTCTGTAAAAATCTGCGTTTAGTTTATTGATGAATTCGGATAGAGGTGGAATTTTGAAGTCGATGTGGATATTTTTGTTTCTAATGAACCAACGGGCGCGGGTGATTTTTCTTAGGATTTTATTTTGGCACTGGTTGAGTTTTTTCATGAGGTGGTCTGGTATTGTAGCCCAGGCAGGAGATGCGTATGTTAATATTGGTCTTATCATGCTGGTGAGGTAAGCGAAGATAGCTCCTTTGAGATACTAATATTTTATTTAACATATTTACATTTATATACAAGTTGGTTTGAATTACAAGAACATCATCACGGCAAGTGATGGGAGAAATTACTGACAGGCTGTCATGTGCGTGCTGGTATTTATACAATTCTAATATGATGACGTCAGAACTCTTATTTCAGTTCACTTCAAAAATAAGTAAAAACACAATTGATTAAAGACAAACAGATAACAATATGAAATAAACTTGATTTTACGATGAGCGACGAACCTATCACCACACTGGTATATAGTAGTTTTTGGTTTAGTAGGGAAACATTTGGATTACAGATCAGTGGTTGGATGATATTTGTTGCTGCTATTGCTTTCTCTGTGATGTGTTTGACGTGGTCTGCCCAGGAGAGTTTATTATTTATTATTAGTCCGAGATAAGTCGCTTTTTTAACTATTGGTATTGGGGTGTTAAATAATTTCGGTTGGCAGTTTTGCTGGATTCTTTTTCTTCTTTTCTGTATTATTAGGATTTGTGATTTATCTGCATTTACAGCTGTTTTCCATTTTAGGCACCAGTTTTCTATTTCAATTAGTTGATCCTGTAGTTTGATGAGTGCTAGATTTGGGTTTCGTGATTTGATAATTATTTCTGTGTCGTCTGCGTAGTATGCTGTGATGCTATTGTAGTCGTCTTTGTTTATTGGGAAGTCGTATGTATAAAGGATGTAGAGGATCGGACCCAGTATGCTGCCCTGAGGGACACCCGCTGAGATGTTTCTTTTTGATGATTTCAGGTTTTGAAGGCTGACTTGGAAGGTTCTATTGTTCAGGTAGCAGGAGAGTAGTTTTATAATGCCTGGGGGGAAGTTGAGCTGCATTAGTGTATATGTTATGCCAGTATGCCAGACCTTGTCAAAGGCTTTGGAGATGTCTATCAAAAGAAATATTATGGCCTCTTTATTTATTAGTGCTCTTCCTGTATAATCAATTATTCTAAGTAGCTGTTTGGTTGTGTCTAATTTTTCTCTGAATCCATATTGTTCGTCTGGTAGTATATTTAAGTGAGGTTTAATTCTATTGTAGATTATTTTTTTGAAGATTTTTCCTATTATGTTTAAAAAGCTTATCGGACGGTAGCTTTCAGGGCAGCTTGGGTTTTTGTTTTTCTTGAGAAATAGGATGACTATTGCATTTTTCCATATTGTGGGATAATAGTTGAGTGTGAGCCAGCTGTTTATGATATTTGTAATTCTGCTAATATAGTTATGTGGTAGTAGTTTTATCATCAGATTTGTTATTCCTTCCTCTCCTGGGGCTTTTCTGTTTTTTAGTCTGCGAATAGTATTTAGGATTTCGTTATTATCCGTTGGTTCAAGATTCGTTGATAGGATGTTCTTCGTGAAATTTGTTTACTGCATCAACTATTGTATTATGGTGGTTCATATCTGCGTTTGTATTAGGTGAGAACTGGGTTTGTAATGAATCGGCAAATATATCGGCTTTTTCTTTAGGGTCATAGATGAGTGTGGTCGGTCCTTTGATGGGTCTGTTTATTTGTGGTTCGGTCCTGAAAGTTTTGGCCATTTTCCATATTGATTGGTCAGTAGTGCATAGAGAGGCGAGCTTATTTCTCCAGAGTTGATTTTTGAATTCTTTACTTTTTTTTCTTCTTTGCATTGTTATAAAATTGAAAAAGTTTGATGTCTTCAATCTTGCTTTCCTGGCTGGTATATTAAATTTTTATAATGTTTTTTCTTTTTGATTATATATTAATTTCTTACAATTAGGTAACAATTCTAAACATATATATTGATAACGGAAATGACGTACACTATCTATATTCATAATAGTTAAAATTCATAAAATTCATACTTGATTTAATTGTAATTATTTATAATTCAGAAGTGATACAATTTAATTAGTTTAAAGTATGCCTGAAATTAGGTATTTAAATATTTCTGTATTTTAGTAATTTTATTAAAAATGTCGTTTTCATTAATTTTTAT
Organism: Parasteatoda tepidariorum; assembly: GCF_982258835.1. Taxonomy (NCBI): domain Eukaryota; kingdom Metazoa; phylum Arthropoda; class Arachnida; order Araneae; family Theridiidae; genus Parasteatoda; species Parasteatoda tepidariorum. The sequence continues at coordinate 46,582,630 of NC_141759.1, forward strand.
TATTTATTTCTTTTTGACTTACGAAAATTATGTTTGAGCAAAGTTTATGGTAAAAACAATATTAAAGTAAAGTCAAGTAGTTAATGTTAATTAGTTAATTTTTTTATTCGAATTCATACTAAGCTAGGATTATTGCAGAACAAAAATTATACTTATTTTTTTCTAAGTAAAACAAATATATAGATTGGACTTTAAACAAATTTATATCAAAAGAGTTTGCAAAATTGAGTTTGAAAAAGGGTATTTAATCCAGATTTTTTAGCTTCTAGCGTCTTCTTCAAAAATTTATTAATTTCACTTAGTTTCCGAAATTTGTCTTAAAAAAATTTAGGCAATTTAAAACAATATACCTTTGTTACTGCTTGAAAATAAAGCTTTATAAATTAAACGAATAAATTTGTTCGAAAAAAAATAACTCATGGTATTTTCAATTGAACCTAAATGAGCACAATATTTATAAAACTGCTTACTTTAAAAATTTGCTTAGAGCTCCTTACTTTTAAAAATTAAACTTCAAAGAAAAATGACGTAACTTAGGGAAAGAAAAAAAAAACTCAAATCTACAGTGGTTAGGAATTTTTCATTAAAAAAACCTCTTAAGTAATAATTTATTTAATTGTTGCTTTACCGTATACAATCAAAATAATTCGATAACCACAAAATGCTGCTATTCAAACTGTTAACTCTGAAATTTTTTTTTAACTGTGCTTTCACCTTATTTGATTTAACAAATTAAAACTTTATCTTCGCCAGCAAGACCTAGCTCATGAAACTAATCGTCTCCAATAGCCCATTGTGCAGCTCTAGTGCGACGTAAATTAACAACAACAACTCATGAAACTAATTAGTTCTTTGTAGCCGTCTTGACACAGGACTGTAGCCGAGATAGAGTCAATCTCACGACGGACGGGAAGCCAGTTTGAATCCCAGGATACACATTGTCGATATGCTCACAGCGAAAACTTTCACCAGTACTATATTATCTAATTCGATATTTAAATTCAACAAACGTTACGATAAAAAAAAATTCCTATCTAAGGCTTTCTTTCAAAAGGAATTTTTTTAAAACGAAAACTATAGTATTTACTATCGCTTACGTTAGATGGCACCACTAAATGCAAAAATTTCGAATATTAACAGTAAAAATTTTGACTGCAATTTACAAACTGAAATACCGAAAATCGCTCTAACACGAGTGAAAATAACTCAAGTTTGAGTGAATTTTTTTCACTCAAATTGAGCTATTTCCATATAACTCTTTCACTTGTGTGATTTTAACTCAAGATGAGAAGGCCGGTTTTATCTAGACGAAAGACTTAAACAGCACTCAAGTTGAGTTATTTTCACTCGTTCATTTTAAGAGAGTATATTTCACCATTTTGCTTTTGGTAAAAAGCTTCCGTATATTCTACTCAATGTTGACGAAATAAATTTACCCTTTTATTTCGGTAAGAATATTTTTATATGTTGTATGTATGTTGTTTCTAAATGTCGCGTGTTATATGTCGAATTTACTATTTAGATTTAGTAAAAATGCTTATGTGTATTTTACGTTTTATTGACGAAGCAAATTTACCATTAAAATAGTATGTAAGAATAACGTAATCACTTTTACCTAGTATGAAGAGGTAGATAAAATATTTCCAAAATAAATGAATTTGCTTAATATAATTTTATGTGAATATTGCGTTTTGGGGTATCCATTTCGTTCAATAATACGAAGTTTCAGTTTTACGTAAATTTCAGGAATGCTTAGTAAAATTTAATGGTGAAATATTCATATTTTTTTACCTAAAATTGATTCTCTGCTACATGTGCGTATTCTTTAGAGCACTAGAAATCTTAAGTATCTTCCGACTTTATTCATTACAAAAATTGTGAAAACTATAAGAAAAAAATTCAAACTAACCAATTTGGATTTTCTTTGTTTTCTTCCGAAAAAAAAATTTTTTTTTTTGCATTTTAATATTAATTAGAATTAAGTGAGCGTTTTCAAAAAATAAACGGCTTTCAAGTACTTTAAGAAAATAAGCATTGTTTCGAACACGCTCTTTGAAAATTAAGCATCAAAATGCTTATTTTTTCTCCCTATGCAAAAAAAAAAATTATATAGCATGATATAAGGGTTTGGAAAAATGTACATGTTTTTTAAATGCGCATTTAGGAAAAACTCATTTAAATAAAAATGAAGCTAACTTATTATTATTATTTTTTTTAAATATCTCCAAAATTAAAGAAATATTTCATCATTTTACTTTTTTCCAAGAAATAGTGCCTAATGTATCTAATAATCACTTTATTGTAGGTACCAAATAGGTAGATGAATGTCCCCCAAACAAACACAAGAGGAACAGATGGAACAGAGAGCTAAATTACACACACGTCCGAAGTAGAATTCGAACCCGGAATTTTCAAAATAGGAGACCAATTCCATGGTAATCACACAATTGGTCGACTTATTTCGTCACTTGATTTTTGACCGTCTAGTTTTCATTCTAGTTTCATTGTACTGGTTAATAATCTCCCACAATGCACTGTGATGAAGTTCTGGGTTAAGGAAACATATTATTAACACAACAAATTTCTCTTTTATGATATGATTCACTGTCATTATAAACTTTGAAAAAAATTAAAAACATAACTTCACATTAGCAATATATATATATATATATATATATATATATATATATATATATATATATATATATATATATATATATATATATATATATATATATATATATATATATATATATATATATATATATATATATATATATATATATATATATATCATGTATTGCATGAAATAGAGTTTGAGTAGAAAATATATGTCTAAGGAAAACTTTTTATAAATATAAATATGTAAATCAAATAAAAAAAAAACTTGGCAGAAAACCAATATTCTGTTAAAATAACAAACCGAAATCTATTTCTTTTTTATTCAATGATAGGAAAAGTTTTCAAAGTTGCGGACTACTGTTTTTGGAATTTCAAATATCGGAATAAACTTACAGTGTCTGATTACATGAAAGTAAAAAAAAATTGACCTTAGTTTTTACAGTATTTACCTTCCTTTTTTTCCATCTAAAATTTAACTTCCGATTTTTCCAACGTATTTAAGTTTTGCTAGCATTAATTTTGCTTTTTAAATGCGGAATTTTCTTTATCTAATAAAAACAAACAAGATACAAGTTGTAAGATTGGTGTTATTAAATTTAAAATGGCTGATTTGCCTATTAAAGACTGCATTTTATTATTACAAGCAATTAATTTTTAATAACCGTAACAGCCTTTTAGGGATAATGAGAGTTTAGTCTTAATACTTATAGTTCACAACAAAATAATAAATAAATGAGTTAGTCGAAAGACTTAGCTTGTCTGTCAACAAATATGATTGGCTTTCGTGGCAGTAAATTTGAAATATTGGAAACAAAATTTCGACAAAGTTTCTTCTCTCTGGAGCTCTCAAATATTTACAAGATTTCTTTTAAGGAAAATGCAAGATTCAATAGTTTACTAGCCACTAAAACAGAATTTAATGTCTCTCTGACACCAAATTTTCCAATTAAATATCCTATTTTTTTCTGTTGGCTAGTTAGTTTTGCCTTTCCTACCGAGCTCAGTAATTAGCCAACATCCATGTGGTAACCTGTGAGTTAAAGTGCCATATTTAACTGTTGTCAGCGTGGTATCGTTTGATAACCAGTGTAATCTGCTTCCAACTGCCACTAGTCGTTGTCTTATATTGGATTAATACTACCAAAATAATATTTTGAATGCACTTTATATGTTTTGTAACACAGAGAGTCATTTTCCTCCGATTTATAAATGAGTAAGGAGCGTCATTTGCAGTGCAGGCGATAAAAGTATAATCTAAATATGAGTCTAATTAGTGTTACGTTGGTTTGGGTGTTGACCATTGTCTTAAAATTTATCATTCTGAATTAAATCATTGAAATATTCCTTAATTAATTAAAATTGCATTTTTGTTTATAATACTCACAAAAATCTTCAAATATTCCCTTCTGAACATCAACTAACCGACATGGAATATGTGTATTGCAGTGCACATAACAGCCATAAAAGGGTTAATTACTTAAAATTTAGGGATAGATTACAACAAAAGTTTTGCAAGTTTACGGTGTGATGTAAGCCACATTTGTCTTACCATTATTTTAAGAAATATTATCTGTAATCGATTGAAATTTAAATACGTAATTACTAGCCTGAGTGTTTACATTTTAAGACGAGGTCTGTGCTTTAATACCAAAGAAAGTTAATTTTTTTTTTAAAAAAAATAATGCTTGTAAGATGTGTCGCCATTTTGTTGCTAATAAAAATAATTTCCACCACGTTTCAAATTAGCAAACACAATAAAACGAAACTAAGTGTTGAAGAAATAAAAAATTTAGAAATTACAATCTTTTAATCTACACTTAATTAAACGGTAAGCGAATTGCAGAACAAACTTTGATTAAAATCAATAGTTCTTTCACCTCTTTCATAAATAATGATTTCGTAAGCGACTTCATAAGTGCTTTTCTTTTCTTGTTTTAAAACGAAATTAATTTTCCCTTCTATGCGTTTTTTTTAATCACTTGCTTCAAAATCTAGTGCTTAAAATATATATCATATCTTGTTACTTTAGTAGTGAGTGAAGCATAAAAACTAGAAAATATAAATATGTAAAAATCACAACAAAAATATTTAGACATTTCACAAACACTAGATATTTTTATTCATATAATTCTTTTAGTGTTGATAAGATAATTTAATTACACTCCACTATTGAAAAAGGCAGTTTGATTTTAATTATCCGCGAATATATATTTCCATTCAATGTCTTTTGCGAGGATTCGATGTAATTATAAAATACATTTTATACACGGAAATTCTGGCAAAATTTAAGTTTCAGTTCATTTGGTAACGGATTTTCGGAATATTTGTTTTTCAAAATTATAGCTTTTATTACCAGGCATTTAGTAAGACATATAAAACTTAAAAGTAAATTTGACCGAATAAATTTAATTTTTTACCGAATTTTTTAAGCCGAATTAAACCAATTAAAATGATAAAATAACAAAATTTCATTACATTTAACAAATTTTATCAAACATTATAAAGCTATATTTTACTGTTAATTTTAACAATATTATTACCGCAACACTTTGGTAAAAATTATGGAACTCTTAGTTGTTTTCATAGAGCTAGAAGTAAGGTAAATATTATTATATTCTAGTAGTTTTGAAAATACTTTTTTACTTAATATATTTATCTGAATATTTCTAACATACTATAAATTTGAAATATATTGTGCTTTGAATTTTACGTTAGATAAGATACTTAAAACTTCACAGTTAAAAAATTTATATTTGTCTTTCAAATACTAATAAGTCAAAATGTAAAAAAATGAATAACTAGAATTTATAAAAGGTGCTTTCGATGTCAACCAGATTACAAAATTATCTAAATCGAAGTTAACCTAAACAATAAAGTGATTCAAAAATTTTCGATATTAATTTCCTGTGTTATGTTATACACTAAAAGTTTATGAAAATGTGAAAAAACTTAACTCTGACGCAAGTCTATTTTTAAAGTTTAAAGCTTTACGAAATTTCAAAAAAATCAAAGTCTGTTTTTATTTCGGACCGTGAAACATTTAATTAACAAACTAACATAATTTAAAATTAATTAACATAATTTAAATAACATAATTAATTAACATAATTTAATTAATTGACATAATTGATTAACATAATTAATTAACATAATTTAAAACATTAATTAACATAATTTAACTCATTAATTAACATAATTTAAAAGTGCAGCAAATAAAATAATTTATATTTGATTTTAAAATTACATCCATCATGAAACAGGTTAAATTAATGTATTATAATTAAATAAATAGGTTCAAAATTACAATCCATCGAGCACGCACGCTTAAGGAAATATTTGTAGGAACGGAGCAGGTGTGAAATGTTGAATAATGTATAATTTTCAACAACTAGGTTAAATTTGAAACGTCTTGTAATATAAGTTATTATGATTCCATGAAGTATATTTTAGATATTCAATTGATTTATTCATATTTTAGTAACTTGTATTTTCACATATATTCACAAAATTTGCAATGCGTGGGCTATAAAACATTCTGATTAATTTATTTTCAATGAAATACTTTAAAGATCAATAGTTGAAATTTACATCTTCGGTATTTATGTCTGTGATAACATATGTTAGTATCTGTTATTAACCCTTTCTGGACGCGTAATTCATAAAAACATTCGTAAGAAATCAGAATCAGGATTGAAAAATTAAGAAGTGGTAGCTTAAATGCTTGCATTCTAGTTTGTCAAACTGATTTTGTTTTCACTTTAAATAATGTTAGATCAAAGTACAATGGTGTATTTTTTTTATTTTAAACTAAATTGTAGTTAATTAAGTAAATTAAACTTTTATAACTCCGTCCACCAATAAACTGCTAATGAGTCAGTTTGTTTACCAGTTTTATCTTTTCACCCTGATTGATAATATTTCATGATTGCACGCATGATTGCATCAACCGATACTGAAATCCTGACCTATGTTACTTCACGTTGACAATCAAGCTACAGCCATCCACAGATTACAGCAAATTGCTCTTATTATTTTAATTTTCTTTCAGTTATACAAGCAAGGTGCTTGTCTCCCTGTAACAGCCACCCCATAGACTGCTGAACTCAAACTGTCTTTTATTTTAACTTTTTATACCATTTCATGATGCATGGGATATGGGCCTTCTGCGCGGCCCAGGTGCCCAATTTATAAATAAAGAAAGATAGAAATGATTGCATCAAAGGATTGAATAACCAAATTTGTAATGGTTACAGAAGAGTTGAAAGATAATATTGTTACACATGACCATGAAATTCAAGGAAACGGAAAAAAAAGATTCTCAAGATTCCGTTAGAGATTAACTAGAGCTTTTGATTATGAATTATTTTAATTTATGGATTATATTGCAATTAGTGTTTTTCTGATAATACCCTTCTTAATTTCTTCTTAGAGTCACCGTTTTTCTTGCTAATCTTGATAATTCCCCCATTTCCAATTTAAGAATTTCACAGTAAAAATCATGTTTGTTTAAGAAATTACAGGTGTTATCAGTTGAAAATTTCGAAATTCTGAGATTTTATACGTAATCGTAACAGCTTTCTAATCGTATTTAATTGTATATTTCAGAGCATACCTTATAATACAACACCATATAGAATTTGCAGTTCTTCAAAATAATATATTCAATAGGAACTTATATATTGGCGAAGTTATTTCATAATCACATAAGTTGGCTCGTTAATTTTCTATTCACTACGTAAAGGCACTATATGATGGCAAGGTTCTTTTAAAATTGCTGTATGTTGGCAAAATTATTTTATACCTAAAATCACACTGGAATTGAAAATGCTGATATATGCATTGAAAATATAGCTGGTGTACTTTGTTTTCTGAAGTTTTTAAATATGTATGAGATAAATCATCTTCTTCTGCTTCATATCAAATGGATTAAGTTTTTTTAATCTAAAATTCTCCTGGCTTCAATTTTTAATTCTGTTTCCTGTTCTCAATCTTAAGTCTTCATCTAAAACGAAATATATTACATTTAATATATTTTATTTGAATTTAAACGTTAATGTAATAACATTTATTTTTTAAATTTTGGATTGAAAACAGTAATGAATCGAAGTCATCTTTCAGAAAATGTTAAGAGTCAGAACATATTGAGTCATTTATATAGCAACTAATGTAAATTTTCCTATAAGAGTCATAATGTTATCTGAATTATTTATTGTAATTGCACATTGCACATTAATCCAATGAAATACAAGGGGAAAGTATAAATATGAATATGATGATTACATGGAGAAAAAACATTCTGCTAAACATATAGTACTGTATGGCAATGACATTGATGGCTATTCTGTTCAATAAGACCAATAAATAGGGTATTGAAACCATTCATTTAGTAGTTTTTTTGTCTGCATGGTAATTGTTTACCGGAAATTCTGGTTTCAAAATTATAAATTTTATTCTGAATTTAATACTGATGACCAAATTGAACCGAGTAAACGGTTTTGATTCCATGCTCTAAGGTTTCATAATAAAACTTCCAAATTGTCTCGCATATTATGTAACCATATTTTGTTGATTTTACTAAATTCTTTTGAAAAGCGTTTTGTTAAAAATTAACCGAGTTTCTTGGTGAAACCACGGATCCGGAAACACAGTTAGTTTTGCATATTTTGGTAGTTTCAACCATTCTTTATTTCTCAGATTAAGTTGAATAATATGTTTAGGAAGAGATTATAACATTGTTTAAGTTGGATACATTTCATAGACTTTTTACTGGTATTGGTACTTGACAAAGGAAGCTATCAATTGTTATGGATACCTATTAATGGAGTTTTTAAACCTTGTTTGCACATACTATTTCGTCATGTATTACAATTACTTTGGATTTTGTTTTATTTGATTTAATGACATAGTATGATATTCTTGTAATAGTTAACCTTCGCGACTTTATTCTCTGGAACTAAAAGTTGAAAAAAGTAGTTTTGATTAACAGCAAAGCAGTGAAAGTTTGACAACAAAAAGATCGTATCCTATCAGCTAGCATTTATAATAACATTGAAGATGCATAGTGAGAAAATTGAATGCTAATTTTTAACAGCTCCGTTTTATATAAATATAACGGAGCTGTTAAATATATATTATCTATAATTATAATTAACCAATATATAATATTACAAAACAGATATATGTATATATATAGCATTATAGTAGTTTTGAAACTGATTTCAGAGCAGTTAAATTTTTATCGAGTGAACAAATTTTATTTGGAAAGTAATGAGATAAGTATTTAAATTATTATTTATTTATTGTACCAAATATTGATTTTCCATCGCCTTTCAATTCCAATAAAATACTCCAAACTATGGAATCCTTAAATAATAACTCTGGTCTAAATATGTGACTAAAATATCCCTTTTTTTATATTAGGTTATGTTGAAAACAAACTCGCTCACGATGCAAGAAAGAGAAACCTAGCACACGAACAACTTCAGTTAAACTGGATTTAAAATATATAACTAAATAATATATATAATTATACTTAGCAACGTACCTTTACCAATTACACCGAAGCCAAAATAGATAACGCTATAGGTTTAATCACTATCATCAAATGTTGGGGAAGCCATTTAGATGGTGTTTGCTTAATTAGAGCCAAAGGTCTTTTCGGTTTGAAATCTTTCTAGTAAAAATTAAGGGTTGTAAATGTTAAAAATGTTAGTAAACGTAAAATATTTCTTTGCTTTAAAAAGAGCTTTATGATAAGTAGCAGTAAAACCCTAAAATATATAATTATAAAATATATAAAAATAAAATATATAAATATAGAATATATAAATATAAGATATATAAATATAAAATATATAAATATAAAATATATAAAAATAAAATACATTAAAAATAAAATACATTAAAAATAAAATATATAATATAAACATAAAATATATAAAAATAAAATATATAATATAAACATAAAATATATAATATAAACATAAAATATATAAATTTAGATATAATTAATCACTTATTTTACAATCTTATGATGCTGAAAGATACAAAAATAAGCAATCAACTCTTTTAAATAATCAATTATTAATTAATTAATTGATTAGTTAATCATTATTAATCAATTTATTCATCAATTTATTAATTAAATCAATTAGCAAAGTAAACTAATAAAATAAATTACTCTTAAAATAATGATCTGATTTTCACTAAGTACTTAGTGAAATGTGAAAAGTATTTAGTGTAAATAATTAAGTTAGAAATCATGCAAAAACTATTTTTTTCAAAGAAAAATAAACTAATCGCTTTACTTTCATCAATAACAAGTAAAATTTAGACGCGATTTTAAAAAATATGATGTAATTTAATTTAGAAATTCGGTTTGAAGTTGGAGATACTTACCAACATTTTTAATTTTCCTGTATATTATTCCGTCTATAATTTACGTCCTCACTTGGACCTTATGCCATAAAACCTATACGAAATCAATCAATCAATCCGTATATAATTTAAATATAAGCGGGACTGAAATCCATTGTGCCATATTATTCTAATATCTTGCTGAATTTCAACAACTGCAAACTCTTTCAAGTTTAATCAAATTTCTATTAAGTGTAATCATTCTTTATTTGGATTATAAGATATCATTATTCAATTTGAACGAAATTATTTTTCAATTTAATACATTATTAAAGCGTGTTTTTAATTGTTTTAAACCGTAATCAAAACATAAGAAAAAAAAGAAGAGCAAAACGCGAAAAAATATACATCAAGAAAAAATCAGTATAATGGAACTAAACTGATTTCCCTTGCAGGTTTCAAAGATTTTGAGTCATCAGAAAAAAAAGTTTGCTTTTAATTAATCTCTGAAAAATTAGTTCAACTTGATACAATAATAACGGTACTTTCAGCTGAAACACACAAATAAAATTCTGGTAAAATTACATCATTACATGACAATGACACTTCCTATAAAAAAAATCATAATTCACTGGTTTAAAAAACCAAATCATAAGGTATTTAAACTCTTCATTTGAAACATTTTCCCTCTTTATAGTAACAGTTTACCAGAAATTCTGGTTTTGAAAATTATGGATCTTGTTACCACATTTTTAGTAAAAAAATTTTAAAAAATAAAACAAAATTTAACTGAATAAAGGGTTTTTCATACCACGCTAACAGTTATCATGATAAATCTACCGAATTCGACCACATTTACCAAATTTCAATGCATATTACAAAACCATATTTCGTCTTAATTTTACTAAAATCATTACCAATATTTACCGAGCTTTTTGACGTTCCATGGAGCCAGATACATGGTGATTTATTCCATATTCTAGCAGTTTTGATAATACCTGTTTTTTCCCAGTGCACGATTTAAATTTACTGCGATATGAATTAAGTATTGAATTTATTAATGTTACACAAAATAATTACATTAAAACAGGCCCTTATAAGGTGTAAGCAAGTTTAAAATATTTGAATATTTGTAATATACTTTAGCTTAGCACCAAATTAAATTTGCAACAAATTGGTTCAATATTATGATTCATTACGTTCCAGCATTTCATAATAAATCGAGAAATTGCAAGGAGGTTCAGTCAAGTTCTCGCGGTGCTCAAAACTTTCAATTTTCAACCTGGTGAAGATACTGGTTTAGATGTTTGTAGCCACCTTCCTCAAAAGTTATTTCTCAAATCTCGAGAGCGTTTTTTGTTTTACAGCTTTTTAATAGATTTTTTTGAATCTCAATGTCCTTACTTTTCGTATTCATTTTTACTAGGATTCTTTCTGGTGATAACGGAATACTTTGTTAATATTCTGCTGATAACGTAATAGTTAAGATATAATAATTATTGGAATTACCTTAAGTTTCAAGCTGCAATCGAATGGGCTTGGGTGCTTTTATACCCACCTACTTCCATAGTTAATAGTCAAATTTAAATATCATTTTTTAGCCGTTTTAATAAGGATTTTTGACCCTTAATGTGTATACACATTTGCCTCCTTTTCTTACTTGGATTCTAAAATTATATATTGATATTGGGTATAACGAACACTGTGCTAATAACGGTCAGTTGATAACGAAACATTCGATAAATAAAAATGATTGGTATCACTTTACTTTTCAATCTGAAATCAAGCCGGTTTAATTGTTTTGATATTCTTCTACCTCAATAGTAAATAGTCGAATTTTCGAAACGTTTTCCTGTTTTTTTTTTTTTTTTTTTTTTTTGTTAATGTTTTTTTGTCTTTTTTTATTTAACAATATAAAATGGATTCGTGGCTTTTAATGAGTATAGATCTTTGCTTTTTTTTTAATAAAATTCTAAAATGTATATTAAGGATAGTGATAACGGTACTCATTGTTAGTAACGGTTCGCTGATAATAAAGCACTTATTGAAACAGGAATAATTATCAGCAAGCATACATAGACTTAAGAACTTATATTCCCTGCAAGAACTGCACTGATATCCAACTTACCCCGGATCACATTCTCGAGTCCCCAGCCCTTACCCCATATGTTTTACAACTGGGTATGGTGCCACTGGCTTCAGAACTTCGTGAGATCCTCTACAGCAGGGGTCGCCAAACTTTTTAGATCATCGACCCCTATATAATTTTTCGAAATCTCCATCGACCCCCACAAAGGTAATTTTCTGTTAATTAAAATAAAACTCTATTAGATACTGTCTTTGTACATTTATTTTATTATTTTAAACATTTATTAAAGTAATAGTAATAGTGTAACAATAGTTTTATGAAAAATATATTAATATTGAAATTCAAATACCTTATTATTAAATAATAAGTAATTATGCATAAGTAGATTTAATAAGTAAAGTAACTAAAGATTTATTGCTCCTTGATCAATGAGTGTGCCTGGTGTTTTTTTGAAAGGTTCCCTATATTGGGTTCAAAATTGGTCAATTTTAATTTTCGTCAAAATCGGTCAATTTTGTAATTTTCGTAAAAAAATACAAAGTGTGCTATAGTTTTGTCGCGGGTTGTACTAATCCATATTATTAATGCTTACCTTCTTTTTTGTGCATTGATAATTAAAATTGATATCTAAACCAAACGAATGGTTTTATCGAAACAATAACTAATTATCCAAAACTATAAAAGTTTTAATAATAACACTGCAAATATTCAACTCAGTTTGCAAAGATAGCTGAAACTGCGTATGATATTTGCATTTGTAACGTCAATACTCGTCACACGCGACATTTGGACAAGCACACATATGCATATGACTTATAAACTGCGCTGAGTTCATTCCACTGCGCGGTGGTACGTAAATACTTGTTTCCCCCCAATAAAAATATGTTTATTAATTTATGTTTTATAAAGAAACTGATATTGAGTCAATTATAAAAAAAATTCACAAATTTTACATACTTAATTAGGTATGTGTGATTTGCGTATTGTGAACTGTTTTTTTTTCCGACCCACAATCAACCCTTCCAATTCGGATCGACCCCCATTCGCCCCCCTGTCTCAGATCGACCCCCGCTTTTGTTAAATAGACCCCTGGGGGTCTATATAGACCACTTTGGCGACCTCTGCTCTACAGTAATGATGTATTGGAGCTAGCAGATGCACACGAGACCATTTAATTGTCCATGGGCTAGATAAACAAAAATCGATATACTTAGCATGATTTTTTTATATCCATCTTCCTTAATAGCTATTCGTCGAATTTCAGGAACATTCTTTGTTATTAATGGTTTGGATATTGGACTGGTTGTTATTACTGGTTTTGTGATCCTCAATACGTATGCTTCTGCACTTACATTTCAGGAAACGATTTAAAAAATGTTTATTAAGAGCTGTGATAAAACAACGGTTCGCTAATTACGAAACACATAATGAAACAGCGGTTATTAGGAGCAACATAAGTTTCAAACTGGTTTGCTTTTATACCACTCTACCTTCCTCAATAATCATTTGCAGAACTTTGAATCTTTCCTTTTAATCGTTTAAAAATGTATCCGCTACCTTCAACGTGTGTACGATTGAAACGATTTGAAAAATGTTTATTAAGAGCTGTGATAAAACAACGGTTCGCTAATTACGAAACACATAATGAAACAGCGGTTATTAGGAGCAACATAAGTTTCAAACTGGTTTGCTTTTATACCACCCTACCTTCCTCAATAGTCATTTGCAGAATTTTGATAATTTTTTTTAATCGCTTAAAAATGTATCCGTTACCTTCAACGTGTGTACGATTGAAACGATTTGAAAAATGTTTATTAAGAGCTGTGATAAAACAACGGTTCGCTAATTACGAAACACATAATGAAACAGCGGTTATTAGGAACAACATAGGTTTCAAACTGGTTTGCTTTTATACCACCCTACCTTCCTCAATAGTCATTTGCAGAATTTTGATAATTTTTTTTAATCGCTTAAAAATGTATCCGTTACCTTCAACGTGTGTAAGATTGAAACGATTTGAAAAATGTTTATTAAGAACTGTGATAAAATAACGATTCGCTAATTACGAAACACATAATGAAACAGCGATTATTAGGAACAACATAGGTTTCAAACTGGTTTGTTTTATACCACCCTACCTTCCTCAATAGTCATTTGCAGAATTTTGATGCTTTTTTTTAATCGTTTAAAAATGTATCCGTTACCTTCAACGTGTGTAAGATTGAAACGATTTGAAAAATGATTATTCAGAACTGTGATAAAATAACGATTCGCTAATTACGAAACACATAATGAAACAGCGATTATTAGGAACAACATAGGTTTCAAACTGGTTTGTTTTTATACCACCCTACCTTCCTCAATAGTCATTTGCAGAATTTTGATGCTTTTTTTTAATCGTTTAAAAATGTATCCGTTACCTTCAACGTGTGTAAGATTGAAACGATTTGAAAAATGTTTATTAAGAACTGTGATAAAATAACGATTCGCTAATTACGAAACACATAATGAAACAGCGATTATTAGGAACAACATAGGTTTCAAACTGGTTTGTTTTTATACCACCCTACCTTCCTCAATAGTCATTTGCAGAATTTTGATGCTTTTTTTTAATCGTTTAAAAATGTATCCGTTACCTTCAACGTGTGTAAGATTGAAACGATTTGAAAAATGTTTATTCAGAACTGTGATAAAATAACGATTCGCTAATTACGAAACACATAATGAAACAGCGATTATTAGGAACAACATAGGTTTCAAACTGGTTTGTTTTTATACCACCCTACCTTCCTCAATAGTCATTTGCAGAATTTTGATGCTTTTTTTTAATCGTTTAAAAATGTATCCGTTACCTTCAACGTGTGTAAGATTGAAACGATTTGAAAAATGTTTATTCAGAACTGTGATAAAATAACGATTCGCTAATTACGAAACACATAATGAAACAGCGATTATTAGGAACAACATAGGTTTCAAACTGGTTTGTTTTTATACCACCCTACCTTCCTCAATAGTCATTTGCAGAATTTTGATGCTTTTTTTTAATCGTTTAAAAATGTATCCGTTACCTTCAACGTGTGTAAGATTGAAACGATTTGAAAAATGTTTATTCAGAACTGTGATAAAATAATGATTCGCTAATTACGAAACACATAATGAAACAGCGGTTATTAGGAACAACATAGGTTTCAAACTGGTTTGCTTTTATACCACCCTACCTTCCTCAATAGTCATTTGCAGAATTTTGATAATTTTTTTTAATCGCTTAAAAATGTATCCGTTACCTTCAACGTGTGTAAGATTGAAACGATTTGAAAAATGTTTATTAAGAACTGTGATAAAATAACGATTCGCTAATTACGAAACACATAATGAAACAGCGATTATTAGGAACAACATAGGTTTCAAACTGGTTTGTTTTTATACCACCCTACCTTCCTCAATAGTCATTTGCAAAATTTTGATGCTTTTTTTTAATCGTTTAAAAATGTATCCGTTACCTTCAACGTGTGTAAGATTGAAACGATTTGAAAAATGTTTATTCAGAACTGTGATAAAGTAACGATTCGCTAATTACGAAACACATAATGAAACAGCGATTATTAGGAACAACATAGGTTTCAAACTGGTTTGTTTTTATACCACCCTACCTTCCTCAATAGTCATTTGCAGAATTTTGATGCTTTTTTTTAATCGTTTAAAAATGTATCCGTTACCTTCAACGTGTGTAAGATTGAAACGATTTGAAAAATGTTTATTAAGAACTGTGATAAAATAACGATTCGCTAATTACGAAACACATAATGAAACAGCGATTATTAGGAACAACATAGGTTTCAAACTGGTTTGTTTTTATACCACCCTACCTTCCTCAATAGTCATTTGCAGAATTTTGATGCTTTTTTTTAATCGTTTAAAAATGTATCCGTTACCTTCAACGTGTGTAAGATTGAAACGATTTGAAAAATGTTTATTCAGAACTGTGATAAAATAACGATTCGCTAATTACGAAACACATAATGAAACAGCGATTATTAGGAACAACATAGGTTTCAAACTGGTTTGTTTTTATACCACCCTACCTTCCTCAATAGTCATTTGCAGAATTTTGATGCTTTTTTTTAATCGTTTAAAAATGTATCCGTTACCTTCAACGTGTGTAAGATTGAAACGATTTGAAAAATGTTTATTCAGAACTGTGATAAAATAACGATTCGCTAATTACGAAACACATAATGAAACAGCGGTTATTAGGAACAACATAGGTTTCAAACTGGTTTGCTTTTATACCACCCTACCTTCCTCAATAGTCATTTGCAGAATTTTGATAATTTTTTTTAATCGCTTAAAAATGTATCCGTTACCTTCAACGTGTGTAAGATTGAAACGATTTGAAAAATGTTTATTAAGAACTGTGATAAAATAACGATTCGCTAATTACGAAACACATAATGAAACAGCGATTATTAGGAACAACATAGGTTTCAAACTGGTTTGTTTTTATACCACCCTACCTTCCTCAATAGTCATTTGCAGAATTTTGATGCTTTTTTTTAATCGTTTAAAAATGTATCCGTTACCTTCAACGTGTGTAAGATTGAAACGATTTGAAAAATGTTTATTCAGAACTGTGATAAAATAACGATTCGCTAATTACGAAACACATAATGAAACAGCGATTATTAGGAACAACATAGGTTTCAAACTGGTTTGTTTTAATACCAACCTTCCTCAATAGTTATTTGCGGAATTTTGATACTTTTTTTAATCGTTTAAAAATGTATCCGTTACCTTCAACGTGCGTAAGATTGAAACGATTTGAAAAATGTTTATTCAGAACTGTGATAAAATAACGATTCGCTAATTACGAAACACATAATGAAACAGCGATTATTAGGAACAACATAGGTTTCAAACTGGTTTGTTTTAATACCAACCTTCCTCAATAGTTATTTGCGGAATTTTGATACTTTTTTTAATCGTTTAAAAATGTATCCGTTACCTTCAACGTGCGTAAGATTGAAACGATTTGAAAAATGTTTATTCAGAACTGTGATAAAATAACGATTCGCTAATTACGAAACACATAATGAAACAGCGATTATTAGGAACAACATAGGTTTCAAACTGGTTTGTTTTAATACCAACCTTCCTCAATAGTCATTTGCAGAACTTTAATATTTTTTTTTAATCGTTCAAAAATGTATTCGTTACCTTCAACGTGTATACATTTTAGCCTTCATTTTTGACAAAGATTCTAAAACTACTTGCTAAGAACGTTGATAGCATAACACTCTGTATAGTGCATATTCTAAAACATTCTAATGAATTCACTCAGTTAAGTTTGTTGTCAATGTCTTCAATTTTAATTTGCTTGTTTCAAAATCTCCTTCAATTGCAATTATTTTATTTTTTTAACGCACTGGTATTGTTTCAAATCTCCAGAACAGAATACTTGTTAAAAAAAATTGTTTAAAACTTATTTCGTAGGAATTAAACATTACCTTCCATGGGATAATGACTTTAAGACTGTTAACGAAATAGAATCAGAAAACTTAGCGCTGCATTTCTGAAATGAAATTGTCTGTTTCTTTCCTTTAAAGCTCAGTGGGAGCCATAATTGAGTTAGGTGACATTCGTATTTTGTAGATAAAGCAAAGAAAGTAAACTAATTTGATTATTGAGACACGACGATAAATCTCGCTAAATAAATATGGCGATCGAAAGATAATAAGTTACCGGAGCAAAAAGGATGTGATGCGCCTATCAAACACTTTAGCCAAATATGACACCATTTATCATTTAAAAATGCTTTTTTATCATACAATTTTTTATAAGATAAAAAACTTTCACTTCCTTGTTTCATCCCTTTTTTTGAATGATATAAAGATACATTTTGAATGTTTATATTTATTCATGATTGAAAGATAATTACCAATTTTCAGTTTCAAACATTTTAATTAGTCAGAAAAATTACATGAAGAGATCATTAATATAAAAAGGAAAATGCAAATATCTCTGACTGTTATCAGCGTAAAATTTAATTTCATTTACAACAACATTTGCTTTTATGTATCACCCATTAAACGGAATTCTTCAAAAATATTTATTTATCAATCTTTCTTGATATCTTAGTTATTATCTTATTTTTATCAAAGTAATTAGTTCATATTTTCTCATTATGTATTATATTTTACTAGAGATATTTGGCTACTGTTTTACAATTATTAGGCAGAAAATAAGTTAATTTTGCATTTTAATAAGAAGTCTTCATTTTTTAAATAAATTTTGTGTCAAATTGCCATCTGCCAGTGTAAGCAATTAAATATTTGCATATTAAATAGCTATTTGAAATCCTAGAAAAATATTAAGAATAAATTTCTCCCACCATTGCTAAATAATACCTTAGGTGAAAAACATTTATCTAGTTTTAGTCAGTAGAAAACGTGTCCGCTGTAATAGAACAAAATGATAACATTGAAAAAAGTGACTGTGGATTCCACCAAAAAAATGCACGGGAAAAAATCTGTTTAAAGATAAACACAGTTTTTTTTTTATGTTTTTAAACGTTACCGGCACGCTTTTAAAAAAAACTCCCGTTTTTTTCACAATTTTTCTGAATATACTTAACCTTTTATGGCTGTTCTTCACAAAACAGTTTTTTTCTGTTTCTTTCCCTAGTCATAAAAGGATTAAAACTGTCAATGCAAATTCTAGTTCTTGACATGAAATTTTGTTTACCTTATGAAAACTTTCCTATGAATATCCTTTTTCAAATGTTTCTTCGATTATTTTTTATACTTCCTTGTATTTTTTGGAAATTATTTTATAGTTTTGACCATCATTCAATTAAAACTGCAATTCGACTCCATAGTCGAATTGATATTCTACTTGATTATCATCTCATATATTTTTAGGTGTTTTTTCTTTATTTATTTTTTTTTCGGTAATTTTAATATTCAGACACATTTATAAGGTTGTCCAATATAGTTTTAAACATTTTTTCGCTTAAATAATACTTCAATAATAAGACTTTTAAGATAAAGATAGTTTGTGAATTTTCATCATAACAAAACTATAGAGGTACTGTGGTTCAGGGATCAAAGTATTCTCGCTTACTAATGTGATAATCCGGGTTCGAATCCCGGTCTCGGCTGGTAATGAGAATTCTACTATCAGCCGGCCCCAACCGCAGTGCTGACGTAAAATATCCTCAGTAGTAGTAGATCAGGGGTTAGAATCCAATTGCCATTGGGGTTTGTCGTAAGTTTTCGTGATTTTCCTCTCCATGTAACGCTACTACGGGATAGTTCTATCAAAAAGTTTTCCAAGGAAGCTAGTTTTTCTTCATGCTTGATCAAGGGCTCGTGTGAATGGTTGACTTGTGTTAGTGAGAACAGAAGTGTGAATCTAACCTGGTCGAAGAATCCTTGATTTTTAAAGGTGACTGCTGCCCGTTAAATCTGTCGGGTTTACAAATTCCTCCAAGTTTCCATTACAAATTAATATCTCTGAGGGTATTTATCCGGGAGTTCCCTTGGATTGGGTTTAAAATTACAAGGCCATGGTGTAAAACATTGGTAATCGTAAACTCAAAATTGGGTCTGCTGTTCAACGACGCTTATAATATAAAATAAAACAGAACATGTCATAATTTCTTATAAATGACATGTAATATTTTCTTATAGATATTTAAAATTAAGGCATCATATTTTTAAAAAAAAAATGCATACACATATTTAGAATAGTTACATTAAGGAATAGATTATGGAATTCAGAACAAAAATTTAAGCAATTCATATGTTTGACTTTTAATGTTCAGGTTATTGCTTCTTCTATTTTATATATTTTTTCTTTTGATTTCTGTTTCGCTTTAGATTGTGATATTAGATTGTTTCTATTCATATTGCTGTTAAGGACCTATTTAACTGTTTTTTTATTAACTATTAACTACTAAACATCGTTTCTCTATTAATTGTTTTCTTCTTTTATGACACTTTTGGATTTTTTTTCCATAAGTTGTCCTTTCCTCAAAGTGAGGAAAGGACAACCATCACTCACTTCCTCACGTTTTGAAATTCTCTTTTAGGATTTTATTTTTTATTTCTAATCAAAGGAATATTTCAAATTTTGCTGTATTTAAAAAAAAATCATTCATGGTATTTAAACGGTTTCTCTTTGGAAGTTTTAAATTTGTCCAATGTACGAACCACTAATGTGCATTTTTTACCCTATCTTGCCGAGGAAAGTTTATTGGTATTAAAAAAAATTGCAATTTTATTTCAAGTATTGCAATATATATTATTATTATTCGAAACGAAAATGCAAGTAAACAATTTTTCTTACCATCTTGCATATTCTTGAATATTTATATTAATCTGGTTGTTTCATTGCAATGTTGAAGCCATACTGGTTCATTTACTTGAGGGAACAAGTGACAAAATGTGTAGTTTAATTTTGTTTTTATGAGAATTCATATTATTGTACAATCACGCAACAGTAACTCATCTTGTTGAATTTTACTGATTATATTAAAAAAAAGTTACCTGAAAATCGAAAAAAATACATTCTGTAATTTTAATGTTGTTGTTGAATGTTATGTAACTAGAATGTTGCATTTTAGAATGTTATTCTTGTATTAATAAACTGATACCTGCCTGTATTGATGTCACAGGCTGAAATCAGATCATTTCAGTTTCAATAGTTTATTCTTCAACCATTTTTCTACACAATTCATTTATCTCTTGCTAACATCTCCTAGAAGAGAGAAGGCATTCTACACGGGTTACCATAAACAATAAATCCGATCCTTTAGTGGTCCGTACAATTTTCTCCTTTTCCACGTCTGCGCAGAGTAGTTGTTCCATTGTTGCATCATCATTTTTAATTATCGCCACTGCGCAGTTTATGTTCGTTTCGTCAGGCTTCTAAAGTACACCGTGTGAACTCATTTTCTCAGCTAGGAGGTTCTGTTTTGATACGACTTGCCTCTCTTTCTCCTTCCCTCTGGGTTTTGAGATTTTTTTTTTCACTGGAATTTCATCTTCATACCTGTATACATGGCTAAGTCATCTTAGCCCTTTTAGATTAATCGCACCGCCACTGCACAGTTTATGTTCGTTTTTTCAGGCTTCTAAAGTAAACCGTGAGAACTCCTTTTCTTAGCTAGGAGGTTCTGTTTTGATACGACCTGCCTCTCTTTCTCTTTCCTTCTGGGTTTTGAGATTTTATTTTTTTTTCACTGGAATTTCATCTTCATACCTGTATACATGGCTAAGTCATCTTAGCCCTTTTAGATTAATCGCACCGCCGCTGCACAGTTTATGTTCGTTTCTTCAGGCTTCTAAAGTAAACCGTGAGAACTCCTTTTCTTAGCTAGGAGGTTCTGTTTTGATACGACCTGCCTCTCTTTCTCTTTCCCTCTGGGTTTTGAGATTTTATTTTTTTTCACTGGAATTTCATCTTCATACCTGTATACATGGCTAAGTCATCTTAGCCCTTTTAGATTAATCACACCGCCACAGCACAGTTTATGTTCGTTTCTTCAGGCTTCTAAAGTAAACCGTGAGAACTCCTTTTCTTAGCTAGGAGGTTCTGTTTTGATACGACCTGCCTCTCTTTCTCTTTCCCTCTGGGTTTTGAGATTTTATTTTTTTCACTGGAATTTCATCTTCATACCTGTATACATGGCTAAGTCATCTTAGCCCTTTTAGATTAATCGCATCGCCACTGCACAGTTTATGTTCGTTTCTTCAGGCTTCTAAAGTAAACTGTGAGAACTCCTTTTCTTAGCTAGGAGGTTCTGTTTTGATACGACCTGCCTCTCTTTCTCTTTCCTTCTGGGTTTTGAGATTTTATTTTTTTTCACTGGAATTTCATCTTCATACCTGTATACATGGCTAAGTCATCTTAGCCATTTTAGATTAATCGCACCGCCACTGCACAGTTTATGTTCATTTCTTCAGGCTTCTAAAGTAAACCGTGAGAATTTTCTCAGCTAGGAGGCTCTGTTTTGATACGACCTGCCTCTCTTTCTCTTACCTTCTGGGTTTTGAGATTTTATTTTTTTTCACTGGAATTTCATCTTCATACCTGTATACATGACTAAGTCATCTTAGCCCTTTTAGATTAATCACACCGCCACAGCACAGTTTATGTTCGTTTCTTCAGGCTTCTAAAGTAAACCGTGAGAACTCCTTTTCTTAGCTAGGAGGTTCTGTTTTGACACGACCTGCCTCTCTTTCTCTTTCCCTCTGGGTTTTGAGATTTTATTTTTTTCACTGGAATTTCATCTTCATACCTGTATACATGGCTAAGTCATCTTAGCCCTTTTAGATTAATCGCATCGCCACTGCACAGTTTATGTTCGTTTCTTCAGGCTTCTAAAGTAAACTGTGAGAACTCCTTTTCTTAGCTAGGAGGTTCTGTTTTGATACGACCTGCCTCTCTTTCTCTTTCCTTCTGGGTTTTGAGATTTTATTTTTTTTTCACTGGAATTTCATCTTCATACCTGTATACATGGCTAAGTCATCTTAGCCCTTTTAGATTAATCGCATCGCCACTGCACAGTTTATGTTCGTTTCTTCAGGCTTCTAAAGTAAACTGTGAGAACTCCTTTTCTTAGCTAGGAGGTTCTGTTTTGATACGACCTGCCTCTCTTTCTCTTTCCTTCTGGGTTTTGAGATTTTATTTTTTTTCACTGGAATTTCATCTTCATACCTGTATACATGGCTAAGTCATCTTAGCCCTTTTAGATTAATCGCACCGCCACTGCACAGTTTATGTTCGTTTCTTCAGGCTTCTAAAGTAAACCGTGAGAACTCCTTTTCTTAGCTAGGAGGTTCTGTTTTGATACGACCTGCCTCTCTTTCTCTTTCCTTCTGGGTTTTGAGATTTTATTTTTTTTCACTGGAATTTCATCTTCATACCTGTATACATGGCTAAGTCATCTTAGCCCTTTTAGATTAATCGCACCGCCACTGCACAGTTTATGTTCATTTCTTCAGGCTTCTAAAGTAAACCGTGAGAACTCCTTTTCTCAGCTAGGAGGTTCTGTTTTGATACGACCTGCCTCTCTTTCTCTTACCTTCTGGGTTTTGAGATTTTATTTTTTTTCACTGGAATTTCATCTTCATACCTGTATACATGGCTAAGTCATCTTAGCCCTTTTAGATTAATCGTACCGCCACTGCACAGTTTATGTTCGTTTCTTCAGGCTTCTAAAGTAAACCGTGTGAACTCCTTTTCTCAGCTAGGAGGTTCTGTTTTGATACGACCTGCCTCTCTTTCTCTTACCCTCTGTGTTTTGAGATTTTATTTATTTCACTGGAATTTAATCTTCATACCTGTATGGCTAATTCATCTTAACCCTTTTAGATGCAAAGTCGCCAGTCTGATAACTCTATTTCGACAAATGTTACAAATCACTAAAAATGTAAAACTAATTGCTTTTTAACGTTTAGCAGCCACTATTCTCGTGTTTCGTTCTTATTGTTATTCTTAACGTTATGCTTGTGTACTAAAGTGGGACATTTCACTTAGAATGTATTGTCTTAGGCCGTATTTGCTAATGTACTGCTTGACAAAAATTTAGTTGACTGAAAGTCTTTATTTATTTTCATTACATTAGGCTCTCTATTTTTTGTAATAATTCATAATTGTATCTAATTTTTAATATTCTATTTATCTGCGGTGCTCTAAAATTTATTAACGTGATTTTTTTTCCAAAGACATTACTTTATCTTCATTTGTTTTACTAGTTGTCTAACGCATACCATTCATATAAAATTTTTGTTAATTTTAACTCAAAACTCTAAAACAAAATTATGAATGAGCAATAAATTTTTCTGAAACCCAGTAATTTCTTCGTCAGACATGCCACTCCTAGAATATAATACATAAAATTAATTTAAAAAACAAAACATGAAATAATGGCATTTTATAGCAGAAATTAATTTTATTAGCAAGAATATCTTTAATACTAATTTATTATTTTTCTAGTTATAAATATGATCTAAATTCGTCGACATATCTAATTATAGTATTGTTTGCAGAAATCTTTTAAATTTTGCGCATGCAGTATCATTTATCATTGAATGTTAATTAATATTCTTCAGAAGTTAATTTAGGCGTGAAACTAAGTGATCGATGCATGTAAAGCATCATTAGCAATATCGGTGAAAACTTCTGTCGGGTGAACTTCAATTAATCTTTGCTTTGGTCAACTATTTTAATGAGATACAAAATCAATAAAATATAATTTTTCTCTCTCTGTGATCATTACTAGATATGTGGAGAATTTATTTGTAAATCATGTGTTTTGGCGTTACAAATCAAAAGATTGACTTTAAAATTTCCTTCTTTAAATGCCATAATTATTATCTAGTAGTCGCAATTTTTAAACAATATTTCCCTGCAGTGATATTTAAAATGTCGTAAAGACAATAGGGCAATTTTTAAACAAAATTATTCTATTTTTAAAAAGAAATTAGTCCTAGGTATTTTTAATATTGTTTTAAAAAAACAATAAATTTTAATCAAAAGTACACACTTAGAAGTACCTTTTTATTCGTAAAATAAAATATTTTTTTTAAATTCTTTGTATAGTTGCTACTTAAACAGAATTATAAAAGGAATAAATTAGAAATATCTATATAGGTATTATATCAAGTGGTAGAGCAGCTAATCTATGGTCGCAGAATCAGTCGTGAACAAGACTGCAGCTAAACTTTGCCATGTTGCATAGCAACGTTTCAATAGGGTTCTGCAGCACCAAAACTAAGGTTAATAACTTGATTTTTGAGTATGGTTCAATTCTTTTAATCTTGTGTTTAATAAGAGTTTTCTAATAACAATTACGTTTTTCGTTACATTTTTTGCTATCCTTGGCATAACGATTAAATATTCTGTTATATTTGTAGTGCCAGCTAAATAACAAGAACGAAAATAATGAAAGGTTTCTGAATATTATTTTTAATTAAGAAAAGTTGGTAAGAATTACAATATCTCAAATTTATGACATAGAAAAGTTCAAAGACCAAAACTTTTTTTCAATGTATCCGTTAAAAAGTTACGTCACTTTTTAGATTCCGTTGAACATTTCTTAAACTTTCAAACATAATTAATGAGTTTCAATTGCTACAGAACATTTTAATAAGCACACTCAAAATGATAACATACAATTGTTTTTCAACGATAAAATTTATACGAGGCTCTTATAAAGATATCTGATATATTAGTATCGTTAAAAAGAGACGATTTACAATTTAATGAGAGAAAAAAAAACCTAAAGGCATTGTTAATGCCACTGCTGTATCTTTTATGGTTCACAACATATTTGACAAACACTCGTACAGCAAATGTCTCGAAAAACACCATTTAAAGTATTTACTAGACAGTAAAACACTTGTGAATATAAATATCGGCAAAATAACAGTAAAAATGAGAGTTTATGGCCGTAATATCATTCTTTTCCAGGGAATGTAAAGATCACTTTATTATCAAAGTAAGATCACTCATGGGAATTTGGCTTACCTCGACTTAATAACCGTTACACAAAAGTAGTACAAGCATTGATATTTTTGTGCTCGCGTTTTATTAACGAAATTATGTTTTACAACTTGAATTCTCTTCAATAGCGCTATTTATAAAGGATTACATTCAGTAACTTTTTCCAACTTGGAAGGAATAGTTCATAAAAGTTTATTTCGAGGCTCTTATTTTGTTAATACTAATTAAAAATGTTTTTCGTTTCGCCTTACTCTTGGAAATAACATTAAAATACCAGTTTTTTGGGGTTTTGAATTTTTTTTTGGCTTGCATCCAACGTCAAACAATATTTAAGGTGGAATTTAAAAAAAATTAATAATAATTTTTGAAAAAAAACAGTGTTTCTTTAACTAAACTTTTTTATCAAATTAATTGCCCAATTGAAAATTGAATTTGTGCAATAATATGAGTAAGACAGTGTCGATAGCAGTACAACCACTTAAGGTTACAAATGCAGATATGTGGAGTGTTTAAAAAAACGCATGTGACTGAACAGTTTACATAAAAGCATTTTATGTGAATGTAAAGTCACATTTAACATGGATGAATCCAAAGCGTATAGCCACAAATTATGATTCCAGAAGTTAAGCGGATCGTCCAAATGATGTGCGGTTTACGATGAGCATTATTTAAGACAAACAGTTATTAACAAATTGTATACAATCTTTCGTTGAAAGACTGCCAAGAAGACTGTTTTGAACCTGTCAAGATCTTACTAAAAAAAAAGAAGAAAAAACACAATAATTTTAAATTTATCCATTGCTGCTATTAATTAAAAGATTACACCTAATCGAACAAAACGGAGCCGCAATGGCTCAGGGGATAGAGCTTTCGCCTTCCAATGAGGTGAATCTGATTCGAATCCCAACGATGGCTGATTGATACGAATTCCGCATTCTGCTTGCACAGACCACAGTGCTGACGTGAAATATCCTCAGCAGTAGACAGAGGAAGGGTTAGAGCCCCTTGCCGTCAGGCTAACCGTGGGAGGTTCTCGTGGTCTTCCTCTCCATGTAACGCAAATGCGGGTTAGTTCTACCAAAAAGTCCTCCACGTTGGCAAATTTATCCCAGTACTTGATCCAGGAGTTCCTTTTTCTTCTGGTTTGGGTTAAAAATTACAAGGCCAAAGAGTTGAACATTAGTAGTCGTAGTAAACATTAGTAGTCGTCGTCGAACAGCAAAACTAGTTTGGCTGTTCAACGACGGTTATAAAATAAAAAAAATTAAGAAAAAAAAAACGCCTCCAGACGACTGTGCAACAGTTTCAATAGAGGAACTGTGCCGTCATCTCTTTTGCAATTAAAAATATTTATACTGACCATTTTGCTGATCTGAAAACATCCATTATTAGTATGACTTTACATTCATGTAAAATACTCTTATACCAAAATATTATTCTGCCTCTTTTCCTTACAAAATCCTACACTACCTAAAAGTGTTGTTAGATTGTGTAAAAAATACTATGCAACATTAAGTAGGAAATAAAAGATTTAAGTAATTTCATTAAAAGAAAATGTGACTATGTCGATGCTTTTTTTTTAACAAAAACAAAAATTACTGAAGCTATAATTCTTTTACGGTTTTAATTTGCCTCTGAACGCTAACATTATATTTTTAATTTATACCATTACTTCCATTTGCAAACAATGAAATGAAAAAAATATCTGACTGTAAACTAAATCTCTGGTTTTAATTCGTTGGGAAAATAAAAATTGCAACAAGGTTTTACTTTCTTTAAGTTTTAAATTGGATCAAATCAGCAACCACAATTCGAATAATATATAAGCACACAGTTAAACATATTTATTATTTTAATTAATGGTATAAAAATTCTGCAACACACTTTATTATACATTATTTTTATAGTACAATAATTCATACTATAACAAAATTTCCGTATATATTACTTTTTTATTGCATTAGAATATCATTAATACACTGTTACCGAAATCGAATTAATTAATTAGTAATATCACGGCTCTCATCTAAATTCTAAATAAAATTTACTATCCCTGTAAGTATTCATAAGATTTAAGAAAGCGTCATAGTTATGCTACTTCCCTTTTGATATTTAATACAGCTAGAAGGAAAAATTATTAGCCACAGCGGTATTGAGCAGAATACCAAAATAAGGGAATAGTAAAGGAGAAAGTGAACATAGAAAGCCACGAAGTCACGAAAAAAAGTACAGTAAGAAAAAATGTCACCGATATTGCGAGTCAGCTCCTCGCAATTATTTTCTTTCTTACTGGAAGTCTCTTATAATTCTTTGTGTTACAATTTTTTTTGCAAGTCATTGTGGTGTTGAAAGCATATGTGATGATAACTTTGTACTTACACACAGTATTTCACAGTATTTATAACAAACAGTTTGTTTTTTAGAAGTTATTGAGAAGGAGATTTATTCATATAATTTAAGTCACACGCAAAAAATTTTATTTTGCAACAATTATGGGTTTTTTCTTAAATTTCGAGAAAAACAGCAAAATATACAACAAGCTGTTTACAAAATAAGTATTGAGTATTTATTAATTTACTTTTTTGAGTTAAAATTTAATTTTGAAATAGTAATGGGTTTTGCTTAAATTTGAACAAAAACGAAATTTTAGAGCAATCTGTTTATAAAATAACTAATAAAACTACGATTGCTTAATAATGCATAAGTTTTATTCAGATAGTTTCAAAAAGTTAAAATCAAAATTTAATTTTCAAACAATGATGGGGTTTAATTACAATTAGGCAAAAGCAGCAAAATATGCAGCAAGCTGCTAACAAAGAAATCAATAATTGTTCAGGAGTTATTTAGTATGAGTTTTATTCATTTACTCTTTTGAGTCAAAATTTAATTTTGAAATAATAATGGGTTTAACTTAAATTTAGACAAAAACAACAAAATTTAGAGCAATCTGTTTATAAAATAACTAATAAAACTAAGATTGTTTAATAATGCACAAGTTTTATTCAGATATTTTCAAAAAATTAAGTCAAAATTTAATTTTGAAACATTAATGGGGTTTAATTAAATTTAGACAAAAACAGAAAAATTTGCAGCAAACTGTAAGCAAAATAGCATCTAAACTATTAAGGTTTAGGAGTTATTAAGTAAGAGTTTTATTCATATACTTTTTGGAGTAAAACTCAATTTCAAAATAGTTATATGTTTTTTTTTTAATTTATAATTTTTTAATGAAAATACCTAACTGCACTTTCTGATCACATTTTAACTATGCAATCAACTGTATTTCCGTATATTTTGAAGAGTTTCTCATTTATTTAAATGGTTAACTTAAGGTTTTAAAATGGCTCACTGGACATAAAAATGTCTTTTTTGAAAACAAAACTTTACTGAGAACAGCTACCATTAGCTGTTCAAGATAATACTAGAGATGATGAATTTCTGAACACATTTCTAAATGTATTTGGTAATGTGGAAACTTCATGCGCTTCAAAAATTATAAGGGAAGAAAAGTCAACATGCTTGAAGCGTTTAAAATTAGACGCCTTTCCTTAAGACTCACACGTGGACAAGAATACATAATAGGCAAAGAAAACGCAGAGGTACCAACTAAAGTAAAATTTAAAAGAAAATAGAAAAGCCGTGGAAGCCAAAAGAGGCAAAACCAGAAAGGCATTATTTCCAAGAGCTATGGATCGTTTGCGAGGATTCCATGTCATTAAATAAAAGAAATACATTCTTATGAATGAACCAAGATTTCAGAACATTAAAATGAGCTGATATTATAAGAATTAAAAGAATTCTGGCTTTATCTAAATCAAATTTATGCCCAAATATCCCAAACTATGCTGCAATATGTTATGTATGAAATTCTTGATGCCTGATAGATATGCCATGCTTCCTTAATATACTTTTCAAAGCATCTCTGGTTTGTCAAACTTTGCCTAGATTGCATTGGTCTGGTTAGTGGCAAATGCCCAAGTAATTTTCAATACTGATATAATCTTGAGTTGACTTAAATATATTTTTGACAGATCTTAAAATTCTTTAAAAACCATATCGTGAAATAATTGCATTTTAGAGCATTAATTAATGACATTAATTTATGGCAAATGGTGGGAAAAAACAATATAATAATAAGTGAAATGTGAAGATGAGAAGAGGGAACTTCGAAGGTGACGATACTTATACCACTTTGTTTGTTAGGATTACTCATTTCACCTTTTATAATACTCCCAATTCAAGTTTCAAAACATTTTTTAGTTTATAAAAGTGATTGATTAAAACTATAGCGCTTTGTTTTTAAACTATATTAAATAATAATCAGCACACTAGAAACAAACAAAAATTGATCTATAAACACGTGTCAGCTGTTGTCGCTTTTCAAATATGTTATCAAATAAATTAAATTGATGATAATGCATATAACTGGAAATAAAACTCTTGAAGCTCAAACTGTTCACTTCGCTCAAACTGTTAAATTTGAAATGAGACATTAAACCTAAGAGATGCCACAAAAAATAGTGCTCCCTGAATAACTTTTTATTTTATGTTCGAATCTTCACGCTCTTCTCATTCTAAATGGTTCGAGGGAGAGACCTCAAATATGCTAATTACTTAATGTAGACGATATTTTAAAATACTAAATCGGACACAAAAATGCACTTTCTCTGAATAAACATACCTTTTTGCCAACGGACTCGGATTTCAGACCCTCAAAAATATGGAGCAATCTGGGAAATATGGACCAATTATTTGGAGGAGAGCGCTACAAGTTTGAACCCTTTCATGCTAATAGTACGTTTTGCATATTTCATTATACATCGAGAACTTTAGAATTGAATCGAAAATTGTTACACACTATTATGCAATTCGTTCATCCAAAGACAATTTCATGCAAAAATAACTTTTAGTAAATATTTATTTTTTATTATTTATTGTTTGTAATTTATTTTTTATTATTTTATTTAAGAATGGTCAAAATTTTATGAATAGAATTTTAAGGTATAAAATATTTAGCATCCTTTCAAAGAATGTTATTTAGCATAGCAAAATACAAAATTTGAGCAAATTGGTCAAATAGTTCCTAAGAAATTGAATTTCAAAAAAGTCACATATTTAAAAATTCCTATATTTTGAAGATCAGAAATCCGAATCCGTCAAAAATAGCAATGTTTATTCAAAGAAAGTAAGGTTTTGTGTCTGATTTCGTAACTTAAAATATCGTGTGCACTTATTAATTAGCATATTTCAGGTCATCTCCATGAGCCATTGAAATTGAGTCCTGAAACGGGAAAATCCCATCATTAAATCAAAAGTTATTCAGGGCTGTATTTTTTTTTGCACACTGTACATAAGTGTTCCTTTTTTCTTGTATACTGCTGCTTTTTTTTCAGACTTCTACTGGTTGTTCCTCCTTAAGAATATCAGGTACAACAGATTTAACACATTTAGCGCCGCGTCAGCCATCGGTGGCTGATACTGGACTTTCCATTTAGGCAGCGTCAGCCACCGGTGGCTGACACTGAAATTACATTTAGCCCGCGTCAACCACCGGTGGCTGACACTGAAATTACATTTAGGCTGCGTCTGCCACCGCTTACTGACACTGACCTTTCACTTAGGCTGCGAAAAACAGCTAGCTGACAGCGTGTAATATGATATAGAACTATAAAATTTACACTCTTTTATGGAATTGCATAAAATGTATTCAAAATTTACTTAATTATTGTGATTCTTGGTTTAATAAATTCAATTTAGTAGATTTTTACCCACGACTATTTTTAAACAATTCGTAGGTTTACATAATTCACCACTTTTGTCAGATATGTCATGATAAACCATCTGAAAAGATAGCAAAATCTGTTTGATATTTTCAAATTTAGTTTATAGTTATTTACCGAGACCAGAAGGGCAAGTCATGTAAAATTAGCGTGGCGCTCAACGTGTTAATGTGCATCTTGATGCATATGGTTATTTTGACGACAATCAGAATCGTACTCATGGCAAACTTTTCGTATCGTATTCATGGCAAGGTAAACTTGCTTTAACGGGGAATAACGGGGAATGAAGATGATGCCAAAAAATTATGAAAAAATTCACTCTTGATGTATTAGTAATCCACATGCAACTTTTGGGAGGTAGTGCTTTACAGTTATCAAAATCGTTTTTTTCGCTCCTCCCTACTTATCAGGACAAGAAGGAAAACCTGTTTATTAACCGTAATTATTAAATTTTATAGTATTTTATAACCGTAGTTGAACTGCAGATCCAATTTTTGGGTTTACGACTACTAATGTTCAAATACGCAACCTTGTAAATCTGAACCCAGAAGACAAGGGTACTCGTGGATCAAGCATTGGGATAAATTTGATTTCGAGGAGAACTTTTCGATGGAACTAAACCGCATTTGGTTTACATGGAGAGGAAGACCACGACATCCTCCGACGGTCAGCCTGACGTGTTAGGGAATTCCAACCCGAGATCCGTTTACCACCAAGTATATTTCACGTCAGCACTGTGGTTGGCGCAAGCCGAATGAAGATTTCGTATCGATCTGCCATCGCTGGAATTCGAACCCGGTGCGCCTCATTGGAAGGAGAACGCTCTATCACCTGAGCCATCGCGACTCTTAATTAAACTTAATTGAATTAAGTAATTAATTGAAGTTAATTGAACTTAAACAGATAAAGGCATTATATATTAATGACAGATGCTGAAAAATATATATGAATTTTTGAAATATTAATTTTTTTGACTTCTCAAAATATAGGAAAAAAGGGGTGGTACGATAAATGAACTTTTTCTCTTATTTATCACACAGAATATCACTGCATATTTTGGCGGAAAAACAATAGATGTTTAATTCACATTCGTTAACACCATTAGATTTTTCTGAGATAACACCCTGAAGAAATTTTGTATGATGAAATTATTGGTTAAGAATTAATATATTAGGGAATTTGTTTAGTAAATTAGGTTATTTTTGTAAAGTTTGCGATTATTTATGATTTATTACAATTATTCACAAATTATAATTTATTTATATTTTTGCTTCAGTGAATTTATTGATATCAATAATTTCTCGTAAAAGTGCAAATTTAGAAAAAAAAATAATGTTCTGACTCATTTTTAGATAATTTAAGTAATTGATTACTTCGATATTTTTAAAATTTCTTTTAATACAAATACAAAATTGAAGATTCCAAAATACATAAAATGACACTTAGCTAATATTAGCTAGTATCGTTTTAATATTAATTAGTTAAACTAGTTTTAAAGAAAATCAAATTCGATGGAATTAAAATAATTTCGTGCTAAGTAAATATAAAAAGTACAGTTCTAATGTTCTAATGCAGTCGCTTGTTAATGAAAGAGTCCTTGGCATAATTGGAATATAGTAGTTTATTTATTAAATATAAATTAATATTCACAAACCTGAAGAGTTATAGAAAATTTGACTAATATTCAACTATTCAGTTTCAACAATTCATAATCTATGTCAATAAAATACTAGTTTAAATTCAACAATTCTGACTCCATAATTCACATTCTACAAATATTAAATTTTAGTTTAAATTTAACAATTCAGATAACATTTAGATAATATTAACACTAATAATAATTATTATTAATTATAATATTAATATTAACTATTTAATTTAACATTCAACTATAAAATATTGATTCATATTCAACTATTCAGATTAAACAAATCGCAGTCTACATCTATATACGTATTTCTAGTTTGAACTTAACAATTTACATTCTACAGCTTTAAAATTCTTGTTCATATTCAATAAATCAGATTCTACTATTATAACATTTTAGTCTAGATTCAACAATTCACGTTTTACAACCATGAAATTCCAGCTCATATTCAACGATTAACATTCTACAACTGTTAAATTCTATCCAACTAAGAAAGGGGTAATACTTTGTTTCACGTTTGCATCTTTTTATTACAATATTGAATCCACTTTTCAAATTCCCTTAGGACCGTACAGTCCCTACATCGAAGTACTTAAAATTTATTTGCGTGAAAATAAATTTGTTTTATTTCTTTATGTTGCGTACTTTTAGTTATGTACTTTTATTTGTACCTTATTCAAGTTGTTTTTCGATTTAGTATTAAATTCCAGTTCATCTTCAGCTATTGACATTCTACATCTATATAATTCTTGTTCCTTTCCAATAATTTCGATTACACAATTCACATTCCGCAATTATAAAATTGTAGTTGAAATTCTACAATTCAGATTCAACAAGATTCTAGTTCATATTCTTCAATTGGTTCATATACAATAAAAAAAAACCTCCAGTAAAAATGGGAATAGTTGATTTTCAGGAAAAACACACGATTTTTAATTTTTAATACCAAGGAATTACTAAAACATCCGATTTTTCAATATTAATTTTTTTTTATCTATTAGTCGAAATTACAAAGAAAAAAATAATTTCATGAAGAAGGTTGGAACGGACCTTTAAATTTATTAAAAAAGTTGGAACAAAAGTAAGAAAATAAAATGTATTTTATTAAGTGATTGCTGTGCAAAAGTTTAGGAAAAATTATTATCTATCTAATTATGAATGTCACTGTGAATATTTTGAATTTGTTGATAAACATCATGAACATATAATTACTGCTATTTAAACATAATAGAAAACTTAAATCTTAAGAATTTAATGATAAAAGGCACAAAATTTAGACCCATTTACCATATATAAATTTATAAAAATCTAAAATACAATCTTAATGATCTCAATAAATTTTGCTTAAAGATATCAAATAGATCCTTTTCACCTTTAGGCATGTTAACTGAATGGAAATGTGCTGTTTATTATTAGTTTAAAAACTTTGTTTTCAATAATAAGGAAAATTTAAGTACCAGTAACAAATCATTTTTTTTAAAAATTGATTGATCAATTAAAAATTTTGGAATAACCCCATAGACAAAGCTAACAATGGATATGCAATCTTATGTAAAAAATTCTATGTTGAATACAATGAACTATGTTATTGTACAAAGAGTTAAAAAATAGTAACAATTTTAATCTTAGTAATTTAAATTATAATACTATCATAAAAAATTGTATCTTTTTATAAGTGATTAAAAATAAAAATTATCAATTTAAATTTTCTTACTTAATTATTAGTTCAAAATTTCATAAAATGCCTATAAAATTTAGAGT
Organism: Parasteatoda tepidariorum; assembly: GCF_982258835.1. Classification (NCBI taxonomy): domain Eukaryota; kingdom Metazoa; phylum Arthropoda; class Arachnida; order Araneae; family Theridiidae; genus Parasteatoda; species Parasteatoda tepidariorum. The sequence continues at coordinate 46,617,395 of NC_141759.1, forward strand.
AATCATATATTGGTCTAACACTTACCAAACTAAACCTGGCACTATTTTCTCTAGCTACTTAAATTAAATTATTAACAATATTATAAAAGAAGATTTTTCTGGGATTATCACTAATGTTCAACCGTGTTTAGAATTTACTAAACAAAATAAAATTACTTCTCTTTCGATTTCTGATTTCCAGGATCTTTTCAATAGCATTCTCCTTTCTAAACTAAAATATGTTCTTTTGAGTCATTATTATGAATTTGAAAACATCCTTAATTGCGATTTTGATTATTAGGAAATTCTAATTAATTTTTGTCCTTTTAATAATTATCTTTACAATGGAAGACATATTTTTTATTCAATTTAATTGTTTTTAGATTTATTCATGATTTAATTATCTTCAATTTTCAAGATTATGCAATTTTTTAAAGTAATATTTACCCCGAGGAATTAATCCTGATTCGTAATCATGATCATAATATTAAATTTTATTTTTTAGATTTGGGTATAAAAAATTTTTTTTTGCTTTATTGATTTATACGATAAAAGAGATGATTTTAATTTTAATATAAATAAACTAATTTCTTGGAAAAATAATGTTTCTAAAACCATTTATCAAGAAAACATATTTAATCAAATGAATATAATTAAAAGAATATGTAGTAATAATTACTTATCCAAAATACAAAGTCAACAATTTTTTTCAAAATTTGATAAAAAGAAACAGTGAACACCCAACTAATGTAATTAAGTTTTATCTAAAATCATTGAGTTAAATGTATGTTATTATTAAAAAAATTACTAAACACTTTACTAATTTATATTTTTACCAAGTTCTAATCCATTTCGGGTAAATCCAAGGCTAAAATCTAAGCAAAGCTAGCAAATCATGCTTCTCTTTTTTTAAATAAATGTTAATTTTTTAATATCATTAAAATTATATAGTTAAATATCATTCTTATTAATTATAAACATTAAATTAACCCGTATAATATTATTACCTTACGCACATCCATTTTCGGGCAAATCCAAGGTAACTAACAAATCAAACACTCTTCAGTACTGCAGTAAGTACGCAGCATAAAAGATACATCTTACTCTTTTAACTCTATTTGTACTTCTATTTTCATATTTTGTCATCTGGCAATCACATTACGAAAATATTTTAAATCATTCTTGAAAGATTTAGGTACGTGTAAGTTCATTTCATTTCACTACGAACTTTATAGATTTCGTTTGGTGTTTTATTCTGTATTTTCTGTTTCTTGCTTTATAGCTTTATATATATATACATATTAGTTATATTACACAAATCTATTTTTTTAATAACTGCTTTCAAAAACTTATTTAAGAAATGCATTCTAGTAATTTTATGCTTTTTTTTAGATTTACAGAAATTTTGAAATGTTTTCAAAAACAGTTTAAGACTTCCTAATTAAGCTAGTTTTTATTGCTATACATCATAATAAAAACGAATACAAAAATAGATTAAAAGAATGATATCAAGAAGACTAATTATAAAATAAATTTCCGAACATCCTTCCCTACCAATAAAGAAAGAATATTTGATTTTCTGATTAATCTTTTAAGGAAAGATTATTGAAAAGGATAACAACTGAAACTGCTCGTAGGATTTTAATACAAGATATATTTATGAATAAAAAAATGAGAGAATTTTCAAAGCAAGAAAATAAATTTTTTTTCAATTTTATCTAGAAATTTATCATTATTTTCTTGGAGCTTCTTGCAAAATTTCTTTATTCTGCACAATTATAATCTTCTTAAGAATTTTTGAATAAAAAGATAATCTTTGGATTTAGGTTTTTTAATAATATATGCATAATGCGTAATTTCATCAAAAAAAACTTGTTACATGCCGTTTCTTTATAATCTTTTTTATTTTAACTTTGTACCAGGTTTTTAAAAGAAGACAAATTAAGCACTGAATCTGTTCACTGAGCAAGATAAAACACTTCAAACTGAATAGCACATCACACAGCATTTTTTCTACATGTTTTTTTCGTGAGAAAGAGTATCATCTTTTTAAATACCTTAATTAAAAATGAGATTAAATAAAAAGAGATAGTAAATGGAATTTGTGAGATATACATTATTAAAGCTAGGGTCAAATCCTTGTGATACATATTATATAAGGTTAATTCATCCGCAAAAATACTCTTAAACCTTTAACTAATGCCTTAAAATCTCTTTTTTTGAAAATGATAACAAAAATGTAATTTTGCAAAAGAAGCATAGTGTTTAATATGACAGGTAATAAAAAAACTTTAGTTATTAAAAAGATTAAAAAATGTTTCGAAATAATCTTTTGCAAGCGACATGAAAAACATTGCAAGAAAATTTTAATTATGCTTTTTGTATGAAAAATATTTTTTTAAATGTTGTTGTCTGGATATATCTATCTCAGGAGCGACATTTTTTTTAATAACAGAGAAAAACAAAAAGTTCAAATTAATAGCTTTATTCCATGATAGAATTTTCCCTTACAAAATCAAATAATGTTGGACAAAAATATTTAAACTCTTTTATACCAACTCAATGTATATAATCTTTCTTTTAGCAGAAACATTTTGGAAGATTTTTACATTTCGAAGCTTTCGGCCCAATTGAACTTTTTTCAAATTATGTAAAGCTTTTGCAGAGAAAATCAACCGCATTAGGAATGTATTTTCATTATTTATTTAGTTGAAACAATTATTAAATTTATTAGATAAGGCAAATTAAAATGAAAATTTGACGAATCAATCTTAAAATTAAGCTGAAGGAAGAGGCAGTAAAAAAAATTCTATTTACCAACTGTTAAAAAAATACACATCCTTACAAAATTAAATCATTCCAAATGAAAAACAGTTAAAAAGTGGTAAAGAAATTTTCATGAACAAAATTATTACAAATTGAATAAAGATCATGCAAAAAAAGTGCAAATTAAGTACTTTGTAACATTATTCTAATTCAGCTAATACCTAATGGATGACTTGTAGATGGTTTGCCTCTCTCTGCCACTGCGGTTCTAATATTTTGGGTTTTTTTTCACTTTCATTTATCCTCCATTTTCTCCGTTGTTCTCGGCCCGCGTTGTTGCTTTCATTTTTGTTTTCCACAATATTTTTTCCTTTTTTCCGTTAGCAACTTTACGTTTTCTGTTTCAAATCTCTTTTGTTTCTTCATTCGTATCTGACGAGTTTTATGCATTATTTCAGACCAAAATATATTATTACTCATATTATTTACTAGCTGAATGCCCATTCTACGTACGAGGCAAAAACAAAAAGTAAACAATCTATAAACCAGTACTGAGCAACACTAGAGGAATGATGCGCAAAACAAAAGACAATACCAATATACTTAATAAAGATAAAATAAGTATATATCTATTTTTAGATTTATTACCAATTAAATTGTCCTTTCAGAGGTTTTGCGTTATTAGATTAAGCAAAATAAACATTAACTGTATTCAATATGTTTTAGTGAGGTACTATGACTCGAAACATCAAGCGATTTTCTCTTGTACTTTTATCACTTTCGAGGCCCATTGAAACTTCTTCCACAACACCTTTAACAGACGCTAAATATACTAATTGTACCTATATTAGTATATTTGATACCTATAGCAACTGCTCCAGATACCATAATATAAAGTAATAATAATAAAGTAATATAATAGTGCTTCCTTTGTCTCTTTTTAAAATATTTTTCTTTTACTTTTAAGTCAAGTTATTTCTATATCTTCTATCTATTTTTCGAATTAAGTTTGTTTCCAATATAATTCGCAACCAAGCACTGTTAAACATTTTTGAAGTTCAGGCGATTGTTTAAAAAAAATTGCATTGATAAAAAAATATTAGTAATTTGTTTTTTTCTTCCTAATTTTGGATTGATTTAAATCTAGAAAAGATCTTAAATCTTCAGATCTAAAAATCTTTTGTATAACTTAAGCCAACTCGACAAATATTAGCAACCATTTATTATCCTCGCTGCCTTATATTTTTTATATTTAATTAATGATCACTTTTGCCGTTTCCAACAATGTTTGCTTTTACAATTGAAAATAAGTGAAAGTACAAGTCATTCATTTAGAATCAAACAATATTAGACCTGTAGCAATAACAACCATCTAAATCATGGCTGACCATCCTTTCTTAGAGAATCTCTTATCACCCTTTGGGCATCTCCATCATTATTTTCGTTGTTCTTATCTTCATGTGTTTACTCGTTTGTGAGCTTTCGTTTCCCTATCGATATCTTTTGGATTATTTCTTCACTTGGTATGACAGCAGGAAGAAGGCTCCCAGCTATGTTTGGTGACCATGGTTACAGGAATTCCGATCTCTTGTCTAAGTAAATTGAGAACTAACAGTTTTATTTGAAGGTTTAGTCTACAAGTATATTGGTACTCAGAGTTTGACACTGATTACTATTGACAATGATCAACAAATTTAGCTATTTTTAAACAAAAAAATATTTTATTGCAAGCAGATATTACATTTGACAAAATAAATTTTGAATTAAGTTGATATATTTATATATTGTATTATAAGAACTTTCTGAAATAAAGCTGTTACATTTGACGATTCAGAAATCCTTGAGTTGTATTTCTTTAATTTTGAGAAACAATCACGGGATTTGTGACGAAACGCGAGTTCTTAAATATATGACGAAAATTTTTTCTCAATTATGCAACCTCGTCGTAGTGCAATGTTTGAGATTATTAACAATGAAAGCTTGCCAACTGGAAATAAAAAGACGGTAAAGTCGGCCGGCTTGTATGGTGGTCAAGTAGGGCCTCTTAACAAGTCGAGCGGCCAACGGGGCTGAAAGACCTTATATAGCAAGACGGAAAAACAAAAACTGGCGCGAAAGACGTTTTATTCCAGCTTTTTTTTCGACAAAAATGAAATATGTGTAAACATCACGATTTCTTTTATAAGCTTAGCATATGTATAAAACTGCTTCGTTTCTAAGTTAAAGTAGATATTGTAGAATAGTTTAAAAAAAGATTAAGTAAACTCCTCCCGAAAACTAGCTATAACTGAAAAGGTTTTAATACCAGCCTTTCCTCTTTTCCGTCTCGCTTTCAGCCCTGGCTGCCAATTACTACACTTTTTTAAAATATTTTATAGAGTGGTAGACACTTAAAACTATCAGTTTTGAGAATTTTTTGTTATTGGAATTGTTACGTTACAAATATTTTAATAATCTCACCACGAGTGCGTAGTAACAAATTAGGTTTTATCTAAACTTATGAATAATTTATATGTAGTGATGCGGAAAATAACTTTAAATCAAATTTACAAGGAAGGAAACGAATACAGCATTAAAACGTACGATGAGCTACTGTTAGACGAAATTTTATAAAATTACGTTGAAAGTTGGCAGCCCTGATCCACCTTTATGGTAACCATGATAAAGCGATTATTAGAAAAGTTATTTACATTAGGCGCAATACAAGAAAACACGAAGAAAGTTAAGAAAAAGTTTCATTTATTGCGCATAAGCTGCAAGTAAACAGAACTCATTAGATAAGTTCAAAATGAAGATAAAGTGCTTTGGCTATATTGATACAATATCAGATAGCACTCTTTTTTGCGGATATAATCGTGTGGGCTGATAAAAAGATTATATCTTTCATTTTCTGGGGTTTTTTTAAAAAAAATTTCATCCTTTATTTATTATTTTTTTTAATTAGTTGTTTGTTATTTTTTTCAATATTATTTCCCCCTTTTGCATATGTCTATTATTTTCCTTTATTTTATCTTCATTTTGAACTATATATATATATATATATATATATATATATATATATATATATATATATATATATATATATATATATATATATATATATATATATATATATATATATATATATATATATATATATATATATATATATATATATATATATATATATATATATATATATATATATATATATATATATATATATATATATATATATATATATATATATATATATATATATATATATATATATATATATATATATATATATATATATATATATATATATATATATATATTCTTAATTTTGACGAATTTTTAATTCTTAATTTTAATCAATTTCTTAATTTTCCTCAAAGAACTGACGATAGTTATTTCATCATTTTGACTAAATGTTTGCTTGAAGCAGAATATCAGGAAGCGGTTTCGTCAACGGTCAAAAACAAAGAAAGTTTCATGAAATTTGAGCATCCATTTTTACAGTGAGTATTTTTAGTTGTATTATTAAAATAATATCCTGTTTTTCTTCCTCACTTTTTAAATTTTGTATGCATAATTTGAGAAAATAATAATTTTTACCACTACTTAAAAATTAAAGATTTACTTTAAAATTTAAACGGATACGAAAGGTGGATAAAAAACATAAAGCCGGAGGAAAATACTCTTAAAAAAATAAATTTTCAAACATTGTTTTAGAAAATGTTCTTAATTCCCATTGCGATATTTTTAGAAATATGCATAGAACAAGAACTGTCAAACCAAATTTGAAGCTTTTAATACAATGTATCGCATTTTTTTAAATTAATGTAATTACATTTCTATTAATAAGTATAAAATTATTTTTTTCTTTGTAACATAATGGAAAGTTAAGTCTCTTTAAAAAGCAAAATTTTTAAATGAACGGATAATCATAAGAATTAATTTTTTAAAGTTGCGTAATCTTGGCTGCATGCGTAATCTTGGCTGAAGTAATTTTTTATATATTTATTTCTTATTTTGTGAAAGGTTTTAATATAAGGGGAAAAAATCTGAATTGATGCGCGAAGCTTAATGAGAACTGTATTACAAATCACATGCGTTTATTTTCTTCTTCACCCTGCTTTTTTAATTGGGATTGAAGATTATCTTGTTAAATTTATACTTTAATAAAAATCGAAGATGAATTTTAGAAAATTAATTAAATAGAGATTGTTGAAAAAAATTGGGTCAAAGCTTTCTGAGAAATTACAACTAAAGTAAAGTCCTCACAAGTATTTAATAAACTTAAACTCTTAAAAAAACTGAAATTTTTCAGCCATGTGAAAAATAAGTTTTTATCCAAAAACTGCTGAGCTTTTATGGATTTTATTCAAAGCACAGCAATCAAAGTAAGAAAAAGCTATAAAAAAGGAATACTATTTTTTCTTTTTTAGAAACAATAATATCCGTTTAACCCTTTCGCACCGGATGGGACATGTGATTTTTGATATTACGGCTGGGTCAACATATGCAGAGATGCCAACTGCTCCGGACAAGCCTAAATAATTAGTAAAACGGTAGATAACTGCAAAATAAATTTTGCAAATATTTGACTATTTTTGCTTGCTTTTTAAACGGTATACCACGACATAAGTAATATAAAGTGATAAATTATATAAGCCTACGAATTGTTTAGAAATAGTGGTGGATAAAAATCTACTAAATTGAATTTATTAAACAAAGAATCACAATTGATAAACTACCAATTTGAAATATATATTGGTGTCCGGAGCAAGTTGGCATCTCTGCATATGTCCCAGTTACTGAAAAATATCTAGGACAAAAAATAACGCCCACTTTGGTCTCTAAGCCGATTTTAACCCTTTGGGGACGGGTGATTCAGAAAAGCATTCATACAAAATCAGAATCAGGATGTAATTAAATAAAAAACGGTAACTTAAATGTAGGCGTTTCTAATTTGACAGACTTACTTTGCTTTTACTTTAATTATTGTTAGTTTAATCATATATATAATCTATGATAATTCAAAGAATAACTAAATAGCTTTATTTTGAATAAAGTAATGGTGAATTAAATAAATCAAACAATTATAACTCCGCCCACAAATAAACTGCTAAAGAAATACTTTGATTACCAGTTTTATCTTTTTACCCTGATTAATACGGTTTTATGCTGGCACATATTTGTGACAGTCGGCCCGAAAGGGTTAAGGCCGTCTCATCGTTCTAAGTCCATGAATTTCTCACGTCAATCATTCCTGATCTAATCACGCAAGCGACAACTTGCTCCGGACAGCGAGCAAATATTTTCGAGTAGTAGTTTATTAACTGTGATTTTTGTTTTAATAAATTAAATTTATTACGTTTTCAACTACTACTATTTCTAAACAATTCGAAGGCTCCTTCCTCGGATAAAGGGTCGAAATGAGTAAAAAGAGAATTTACCCTGAAAACAAGTTGAGATAGCTCGCTTATATTAGTGAGCCTTCTGAAAACTGAAAACACTGTAGAGAAGACCGGCAATGAAGTCGTGTCACCCAATCATAATGATTTGTTTGATGATGAAATGGAGCTCCAGAACCAGAATCCCCCATCGTTTTCATGGTCCTATACAACTAAATTTGCCACTAGTTAGTTACATCAAGGGCCAAACAAATTTCTCTATTGGCAACGAAGCCACCAAAGTGTATTCTTACTTCAAGATCTTTCCCAAAAGCTTATTCATTTACACTGCCCAATGTACGAACGAAAGTATAGAAATGGAAAGAAAGAACATTTGGAAATGCGAGCAAGGAAGTCAATACGCGGAAGCCCTCTTCCTCCAAAAACTATATCATCATCATCACCAACGAAACTTTTCAATGTTGGAAACCATTTTCCAACTGAAGGAAAAACGCGCAGAAGATGGGCATAGTGCGTAAAAATGAATAAAGAGGCACGCTCGAAAATAGTGTGCACCTCTTGCAACGTAGTAGCACTGTGCAAGAACTGTTTCCAGCCCTACCGCACCCTCAAGAAACGCGGACTTTAGATACTGTTGTTCCTCCACTACTTTCAAATTTTTCAGTTTTTTATCTTTCTTATTTTATAACTGTTAATTTCGAAAAGTGTTTATAAATAAATATGTTAATAAAAATGTTAACGCAAATGTACATGAAAATGTTAATAAAAAAAAACGTTGCCTTAAATAATCATCAAAATGCTAAGTAAAATGCCAATAAAAAGGACTTATTGACTCTAGAATTCCGGCCGGGACATACCCTGTCCCGGGGTTTAGATGCTTCGGGCTTACGGCGGGACATATGCTGTCCCATCAATGAAGCTTGTGAAATAATTTGATGGTGTGCTGTTATGGGGACGTTTATGCGTCTCCAAGACCTTCAGCCTTTTAGGCATAAAAGTTATTTTTATCTAATAATCGCTTGGAGGAGAAATAACTGATCCTGTCAATGGGGCACACTCGGTCTGATTTTTCGCCGTATTGAAAAGGTTAATACGAAGTAAAGATTTGATCATTTTTAACAATTAACATTGAAATTGCATTGCGGAGTTAAATACGCATTTTGAATTATTGACTATATCTTTTAAATTTTTGTTGTTTGTTCAATTTTTATTTTTAAAGTGGTAACAAAGTATATAAATTAGTAATTTTATTCTTGTTCAGAAAAAGTTAATTCAGAATGACTATGAATACCACTACATGTAAATAATTAAAATTCACTCAATAAAAATATTTAGTCAAGAAACATCAACATAACTTAAATACAAGTAATTGTTAAAATAGCAGAGATGCCAACTTCATACCTGCCAACTCTTTCGGATTTCCCGGAAGATTTTTTTTCATATTTAAAGTACTAGCAAAATTCTTGTTCTTTCAGTAAACTTTTTAAATTGTGTTAATAATTATAAATGAGTTTGACCACCACTATATATAAATAATTACAACAAATATATAAAAAGCATATTAATTGTCACGATAGCGAATTTCAACCTGGTTAAAATATAAATATCTTTTTGAGTAAAACCCTTTTGCGGTAATTGTTTTACTACCACTTGGAAAATCCATTATCGAAAAGAATGAATGTTAGCAGGTATGCAACTTGCTCCGGACAGCAAATATATATTTTAAAGTGGTAGTTTATAAATTGTGATTCTTGGTTTAATAAATTCAATTTAATAGATTTTTATCCACCACTATATCTAAATAATTCGCAGGCTTATATAATTCCCCTCTTTATAGCACTTAAGCAGGGATGCCAACTTGCTCCGCTTTGTGAAATACAGAGTTGCCAACTTGCTCCGGACAGCAAATATATATTTTAAAGTGATAGTTTATCATTTGTGATTCTTGGTTTAATAAATTCAATTTAGTAGATTTTTATCCACCATTATTTCTAAATAATTCGTAGGCTTATATAAATCACCACTTTATTGTAGTTATGGCAGGCTATACCTCTTAAAAAGCTAGCAAAAGTAGTTAAATATTTGCAAAATTTACATTGTAGTTATTTACCGCTTTTTTAATTATTTCGGCATGTCCGGAGCAATTTGCATCTCTGGAAATAGTATTTTCTAGTGGTAGCGAAATTTAAGTCACTTTCAGTTCAGTATTTTTCATTTTGAATAATTTTGTCACCACTACATATCAAAAATTACAAGTATCATACAAAATGCAACATTAAAACATTCATCTACTGGTTACTCTATTAAAAAGTAGGCGTAACTATCCTTCTTTAGCGAATTTTACTATATAATTTGATACCACTTTATAAAAAATATTCCAGAAAGCGGAGCAGTTGGCATCCCTGCTTATGTTTAGCCGCTCATTTCACCTCCGACGCCTCATACCACAACTATCAGCACAAATAATAGCCTTCAATTCCAGCATCTATAGTCTACATCAATAAGCCAAAGCATCAATAGTCCACAGCATTAAACACTTTACCAATACTGAAATCCTGAACTATGTTACTTCACGTTGACAATCAAACTACAGTCATCCACTGATTACAGCAAGTTGCTCTTATTATTTTCATTTTCTTTCATATATATAAGCAAGATGCTTGTCTCCCAGTTACAGCCACCCCATAGTTACAGCCACCCATAGCTGAACTCAAACTGTCTTTATTTTAACTTTTTATTCTATTTCATGATGTATGGGATATGGGCTTCTGCGCGGCCCAGGTGCCCAATTTTTTTTAAGTAAAGAAAAGAAAAGTACTTATGTCATGCTATGTCTCTTAAAAAACGAGCAAATATAATAAAATATTTTCAAAATTTACTTTGTAGTTATTTATCGTTTCTTAATTATTTTGGCTTGTAAGGAGCAGTTGGCATCTGTGAAATAGCTACTGTTCTTCAAAGCTATCATATTAAACAAGTTTTTTTTAAATATTGAAATAAAAATATCAATGTATAAATTCTGCTGCAACTTTAATTGAAAAAAAAAACACTAAACATTTAGCTACGATAAAAAATTACATATCTCAGAGATGCCAACTGCTCTGGGCACGCCAAAATAATTTAAAAAACGGTAAATAACTAGAAATTAAATTTTGCAAATATTTGACTATTATTGCTTGCTTTTTAAAAGGTAGAGCATGACATAATTACTAGAAAATTGTGAATTATATAACCCTACGAATTATTTAGAAATAGTGGTGGAAAAAAATCTACTAAACTGAATTTATTAACCAAGAATCACAAGTGATAAACTAGCACTTTAAAACATATATTTACTGTCCGGAGCAAGTTGGTATCTCTGTATATCTTATGATATATATCCTGTTAGAAAAACAAGCAATTGCTACGTTTTTTAACAAAATTGGTTTGTTAATTAAATAAAATATTAATATAATTTATATGCAAACGTGCTCTCACATATTTCATACAGACGCTTTCTCATTACTGAGAAATAAGTGTCTGTCAGGTTAACGGTAGGACATATACCCATACTGATAAGACAACTTTATGTTATTTTACTTGATTATTAAATATCCCTGAAAATGTCACTTACCTGCTTTATCCACTATAAGCCCTTCATTTTTTGCATGAAATAATTTTCTTTTATATAACTAGGGATGTCTAGTTGTACGCTTAGTTAAGCTACGAATAAAAACCATTATAGTGAAGATTTAAATCATTAAATATCAGGAACTCAAAATTCAAACAATAAAATTATTTTAAATTTAAATATTTTTTAGAGTTTTTAAGAAACTTGGTTATAACAAAGCAAAGAACAAAGATGCCAACTTGCTCCGGACAGCGAATAAATATTTTAAAGTGGAAGTTTATCAATTGTGATTCTTGGTTTAATGAATTCAATTTAAGTAAGTTTTTATCCATCACTATTTCTAAATAATTCGTAGGCTTATAAAATTCACCACTTTATAATTCTTATGTTATGTTATACATTTTGAAAATAAAACAAAAATAGTCAAATATTGGCAAAATTTACTTTGTAGTTATTTACCGCTTACTTAATTATTTCGGCGTGTCCGGAGCAGTTGGCATCTCTGAAAGAACGAAACATCTTGTAAACAAAATAATAGTGATTATTTTTAATTTAAAAATCCACGTATTCATGTTTTTGTAACGTATTTAAGATGACAAATCACTCGCAAAATAAAATGTCAGTTGGTTACTCAAAAATGTTCAAACGCAAGTGACAGCATGTAACGCTATTTTACATGTCTCTTCTGATATCTAAAGGGACATGAATTAGTCCATCCACGAAAAAAATTTTCAAATAGATTATTTTAAACTACAAGCAATATTCGACAACTTCCGTTTTCTGACAGCAACAGAAAAGGGAAAACAATTAAAGAAATAAAGAATAAGAGACAAGAAAATCATTATTATGCAAAACTACCAAGGTTTCAAAAATATTATACCTATTTTTTTAATAGGAAACAGGCTGATCTAAGAATCGAAATAATAATAATAATTCAAATCACATTATTTCCTATTGTTGCGTTTTTCTTAAAAAAAGCATTATGGAAACATTCAGCTTTATTTTAAAACTCTTCTTTAAAGATAAATTGAAAACATGGAAAGGAAATAGTCAATAAATTTCCTTTCAGAAGCATTCTCTGTTCTAGATTGTTCTTGAATATTTCTCTTTTTATCCATTATTATGAGACTTTGCAGATAGAAGCAAAGGGAATTGAATTCTCTGCGAAGATAAAACTTGCTCCGATGGCGAGTTTAGGTACATTTAGAGTAAGGAATGTTTGCGATTCCGCAAAACAACAAAAATTTAGATTTGTTGTGTTTCCTCTCAAAATCCTTTAGGACTGGGGTTTATTTCAATTTACATTTCTCCCTTTTTCCCGGACAGTATTTTAACAATGTAGAAAAGTGCGAGGCACCTAACGGATATTTTTCACTATTTGTATATATTTATTTCTACATAGCAAAGTACGATTCCATGCATACGCGGAAGGATTCTGGTCTCCGAGTTATGCGTCTCGGTTTCTTTACTAGGCAGGTTATATAACGAGAGAAACATTTAATTCATTACTTCAATAACTTAAAGGTACATGTTTATTGCAGGAAAATAAAATCTGGTACATTTTGAAATTATCTAAGAACAAAGCAAAGATGTAGATTATGAGACTTTGCTGACAGAAACTGCGATGATTAAGCTTGCTTTGATGGTGCTCTGGAAAGAATTTTAACAAAATACAAAAGTGTGAGATAGATAACAAATGTTTTGCTTATTTGTATATGCAGTCTTCTCTCTTTAGCACTACTCCCAACCCCTATTCTATTGCTCAGTTTTTCCATTACAAAGACCCATTTGCTATGTATGAAGTCCCATTTGCTATTCCATAGATGCAATACTATTTTAAAGCCTATTAAAACGCTAGAACTGGTCCGTTCTAATCAGTATAGGGACTTAAATTTCGATTAGTCTTTTTTTTTTCATTCCATTTCAAGAATATCCCTCCAAAAATTGCGTTCAACTGTTTTTAAATTTCTAACGAAACATTTTTCCTTTGAGAATGAATATCAAAAGTCTCCAGGAAATTATTCAAACTACCATTGCTTTGGACGTTTCCCTCCTACCAGGTGGAGCATCATGAATTTCCTATAAATGAAGAAGGTAAGTGACATGACCACCAACAAATATCTTAGATGGTCCTTGGCATTATCAGACCACCAACAAATATCTTATTTGGACCTTATTGGCTTTATCAAAGGTCAAAATAAAGGGACATATCGATTTCCTTCATAATTGAGAATTAGAAATGTATATTGTGGCATTGTACTATACTTTGTGCCATTGGTACTTGACTTTAAGGCGATATTAGCCTTATTTTTATATCTATTTACGGCCTTAATCTCTAGATTACACGATATCAAGCGTTTCTCAAAGCATTGCGTTGAAGTCTGGATGAGGGAATTCCATTGCTAAGTACCTTTTTTTTAAAAATTCTAATTTTATTTTCCGGGTAGGAATTGAAAGAACTATTCAAGTGATTTTTTTTCCTTTTCGCTATAGGATATTTTTAAATTTGAAAAAATAGAAAAAGGTAATGTAAATTAATCCCAATTTGATTTGATTTAAACAATCTCATGATTGCACCTAATTAGTGGTTTTAATGATTACAAATAACGGATGTTTTAACTTAATCAGCGTTCAAAAACAAACAGCTATTCTCAAGACTTGCCATGTGAGTTTTGAGAATGAGCACCAATTTTTGAGAGCTAGACACGTGTCTACTTATTTTATTGTCTTCATATTTTTTGGAGCAAATGAAGTTTATATCATCAATTATATTTCTCCGCTTCAGTTACTTGGGATAAATCACTTAGGTTATGGAATTCTTAACTAGTAATTCAGTTTTTCCAGGTTTTGCTAGATTTCATTTCTTGCTTTTTTAAAAGCATTTGTATCAATCTTAGAGCTGTATTACAAAGAGCTGTATTATTTGAGGATTGAATCTGTAGTGATTGACAAGTGAATAAGGCAAACCAATAATATTCATAAATAAAATTAATTTTTAGTCGTATATTTGCTGCCACTTTCTTATTTTATCTATATTCTGTTTTAAATGACTCGTTCGGTAAATGGATATCCTTCACAGTGGTCTGATCGGACTACCTATAAAAACCGTGTGGAGGCTTTCAGTTATAGGAGGCGTTGGATAAGCGCCTCAGGAGTGTTAAGATGAACCAAACAGTAAAATACTGGATCATTTTTGGACAAAACCGATTCCAAAATCCAATTTTTTTAAACATAAACTGTATAAAGTGTTTCACTCTTATGTAATTTGGTTAACTCTACTTATGTAATTTGGTTTACATGTTCTTGAATTATTAAGGATTATTCCATCTTGACAGATAGAGTTTTGTTGAAGATATAAAAAAAACTTATTTCAATGGTGCAAAGTGCATTTTATGCACGCGTCAGCTAATTAATTGCAGTGCTTATTGTGTCAAAAATAAAATTGGAAAATTATTATTATTATTAATTAAATTTTGTTGTGGATGCCATAAATTAAGTATTCTAAGTTTGAAGTGTCATAAATGATGCAGAAGGAGAGAAGAAATCAAAGATTTATATCGGTGTAATATTTATGATTAAAATATTTCTACAATATTTTGATTTGTAGAAAAAAATAGTCATTTGAATTATTTGAAATAGAGGAGTTCTGTTTCGCTGTAAAAACTGGTGAAAATCATAATGAAATGGTCTGTGTTAGAAAAAAATTTTTATG
Source organism: Parasteatoda tepidariorum (assembly GCF_982258835.1). Taxonomy (NCBI): domain Eukaryota; kingdom Metazoa; phylum Arthropoda; class Arachnida; order Araneae; family Theridiidae; genus Parasteatoda; species Parasteatoda tepidariorum. The sequence goes on from NC_141759.1 coordinate 46,632,843, forward strand.
CTCGATACATTAACGTTGGAGGAACAATTACCAGGGATACAAAAAAAATCATTACTCAGTATTAGAAACTGAAAAATAATACATCTTTAATGCTAATTAAGAGGTTGAAGATTCTGAGAAGGGACCATATTTTTATTTCCTCATAGCAGCAAATCCGTACGTGATGAAACAGTCATACGAAGCAGGCAAGTGGTACTGGAACGTCATGATGTCTTTCAAGCTAGTCAGAGTGAATAATGAACCGCTCCTTTAAAAACTCCTCTGAATCACAAGATTGGCAAAAGTTGAAATATCTTCTACTTTTTAGAAGGTAAATTCGCACGAAAAAATCTTGTTTTCAATTTTTATAAAGACCCTCGGTGTCGGAACAGCAGGTAATCACGAACAACTATCATGAAATCCTCAAAACGTGTCGGTTGAGGAAACGTGGAAAAAACTGAATTATTTAACTACTTCATTTTGTGCTCGATTCATATGTGAATGTTATCTTCTCGGGAACGGCTTGGTTTTTCACTCCACGTTATTTTTGCCTTCTAATTTTGATTTTTAACGTGCCTATTTTTGTCAAACTTAAAATTACATCCAGATTTTTATTTTGGGAAAAGCCGGAGAAGTAGTAAGTTACTACTAAAACCGAAACACTGACAATCTCTAAAGTGTCAATCAATGAAACCAACAGGTGCAAGGAGACTGGCAGACTAAGAATTTCAATGTGTACCAATTACAAATATTAAATCATTGACCTGATGTCACACTTATACTTGTCAAAGAAAACTTATTTGTTTCATAACTAAAGTGCAAAAAAGTAGACATGCTTCAAGTGCTCTGACAATACAACAAGAATAAGTAAACCGGAAAAGACAACCTGGAAAAATGAAAAAGAAAAAATTATGAAAAAGAAAAAAATCATGAAAAGGGAAAAAAATCACGAAAAAGACGAAGAATATAGATAATTTGTCATTTTCCGTTGGTATAACTATGTATTTTCTTACTTCTAATCAGTTCTGTCTTTATCACCTATGTGTTGTTTAGAAAATAAGTATTGTTTGAGCGCTCGAAGCAGCTCGACTTTCTTCCACTTTAATTAAAAGCAGTTTTCTGTCACATGTTGAATACCATGCTAATTTTACATGGCTTGCCCGTTTGGCCAAACGGTAAATAACTACAAACTAAATATGCAAATATTAGACCGAATTTGCTAGTTTTTGAAAGGTTCAGAAATCTGAGAAAAGTAGAGAATTAATAAATTTACTAAGTTAAATTTATTAAACCAAGATTCACAATTAATAAACTACCGCATGAAAATATTTATTCGCTGTACGGAGCAAGGTGGCATCTCTGTGTGTACAAATAAAACTATTTTTGTCTGTTCTATCTTGCATTAATTTCTTCAAACCATTTTAGTAACGATAATGATATAAAAAAATTAAAAAAATACTCGAATTATGTGTTTCTAATAATCTTGGCTTCGCCGGTCACCGGTGACCCCCGTTGCGTTACGAACAAACTCAGTGCCGATCACTGGTAACCCCCATGGCATTCAACGTGTTAATAAGTAGTATATCTTTCCTCTTCATTTAGTCGGTACTTTTTCCTTCAAATGTGATACTTTTTTTAAAAGTAAAATTGCTGTTAATTTTACTATTCAACCTTATTAAATTATATTCCTTATCGTATTTTTGTTATGTAAGCATCCTCCATCGTACTATATGACAAAAAATAATCCGCATCAACTTACGATCAAAATAGTTTTCTTCCTTCAAGGCATTAATCTTTTGTTTATTCAAGGGTGTGAAAATCTCGATTTCGTATTTCTTAACGAGAATTTAATGTAGAAGAAGAATTGATAGCATTTTATTCTTCTTCTTTCATATTTCAAGACAATAAAATATAAATGTGCTTTTTTGAGGCACTTAATGTGCTGATCCTGAAATTTTTTTGTGATGTACTTTTTTCATGATGTATAGATTCCTGGAATAGTTAAATTTATAAACTAAAAATTTTTAATACAAATAATTCTTTTGGATAGTTACAGATATAGTATAGGAACAAAAATAATTTGTTTTAATTTAATATTTATACAGCTTGTTTGTTTTTAATATTTACAAAGATTGTTTGAATTTAATATTTACAAATCTTGAAAATACTTATCTAACGTCAAGTTCATCTAAAATATTTTTTTACCATGCATGTCCTTTTAAGTGCATACCTAACTACATTTGAGACATTTGAAAAATAAATTCCCAGTGTAGTGAACCAAAGCAGACAATTTTAAAACAAAAAGAACTTTTTTTTAAAAAAACTTTTGCCAAAACTCAAAAAAAATGTCTAATCGATTTGACCTTTAATATATCCTAGATCATACACACAATGTGATAAAATAGGGAATACCAAAGCTTTTCATTGGGGACCAAAATTGTACAAGCAAGTCCGGGTTCTTGCTGAAAATCAATCCCAGCAAAACGATCAAATCCAGAAAAAAATGTCTAACCACAAAATTGACAACTAATAGTCTCCGGACTCATTCATAGTAAAAATGATAACTTTCCAAGAAACAAGCACCTAATTGAGGCTGATAAAACGATATTTTTAAACGTCGACACAAGTATCATTCTAAATACAATTCCAATTAAAATTTTTGCGAAAAATTAAATATTCAAAAAGAAAGAAAAAAGATTGTAATTGTAAAGCAAACAAGAAGTAATTTGCAACTAAACCAAACTTGCACTTTAAATCAAAAAATTAGAAATATAGCTAGGTCAGTTGAATTTTATATTTTAATTTTCTCTCTCTTAAATTTGTTTGTTTAAATCTGGCTATTTTATTTTAATTTTCACTCAGTAAATGTTAAACCCCAACCTTCACCATTCAATTGCGCTTCGGCGATCTGTCATATCATTCCCACTCAGATGAATTAGTTAGAGCCCCTCGCGGGGCTGATGCTAAGATAACTACAACATATGAGTATGAGTATATTTTAATTACTGATTTACCTTACGCAATATTAGATTTAAAAACAATTGTATTGGACTTCAATGGTCGATTGATGGTATAAAGCAGGTTGTAATGCAAAAATGGTGAATACTGATAACTTTTTTCTGAGTATAAACACAACTTGTTCTAACACATTTCATCTGAAATCCATGTTAAAGATTGCAAGAACAGTACCTATGGAGAAAATAAAGTTATCGATATAAATAAAGAATGTAAAAATAAAATAGGGAAAAGAAAAACTATTAAATAAAATAACACTAATGGGGTTGAACAAAATGTTAAAGAAAATTAAATTTGATACTTAAAAATAAACAAAAATAAGATGGTCAAAAATGTAAACACAGTAAACACAAAGCAAAATAAAATAAAAATGGACTTAAAAATAAAGATTTAAATAGAAAAAAATCAAAATATTATTGGATTGTCAAATATTCTTAAGACTGATAATGGAGCACTTGATTATCAAAGTCATGTTTACGGACTTTTGTAAATCCAAGATATTGAAAAAAAATTCTTAACGTCAGGAAAATTTAAAAGATTTCTCAGATATTTTTTCCAAAGATTTAAGCGATATAGGATCAATTAGAATTGAACCTTAAAGAGTAAGATCAACATCAGATTTACCAGTTTCTTAAATAACATATAAAACTTCCCCAAAACAACAAAAGGAAATTTTTTAAACAAATTGAAGAATTATTAAGGCATAGCATTCACTGGTGTAAGAAATTAAAAGAATTTTCAGACTCGGTCGATTATCTCTAGAACTGCTGCATCAATTTTAATGAAAGTTGATATGTACATTCATCGATACAATACAAAACAAATAACTGTTCTTGAAAAAAGCTCTTTGGCTCCAGTAGCTTTAGCTTTTAAAAAAGATGGAAAAAAAATGTAGATTGAGTGCAAACTTTAAAAAATTGAATCAAACTACTAAATCGGATGCAGAACCATTACCTCTTATAGAAACTTTGACAGACAAATTACGTGTTTAATTCTGTCTATTAAATAAGGGCAGTAGTTTCAAATTCAAAATTCACCCTGATGACACTGAGAAACTTGCAGTTGTCACTAACAGCGGGTTATACGAATGGCTAAAATTGCCATTTTGGTGAAAGAATGCCCGAAATATCTTTCAAAATACAATACCATGAATTTTTACTGAACATACAGTTTCAATTGCAGTTAAATATTTCGATGATATTATTATTTTTTCTAATAGTCTTGAAGATCATATCACTTTAGACAATTTTCGTAATATGCAAGGGAAGGATGTCACCTTAAGAATGAAATATGTGAGAAAATGATGGTATAAGTATAATAATAAGTTTAATAATTTTTCCCTGTTTTCTTCGTCCATCACAAAATAAAAAAATATTTAAAGGATGAAACTTTTAAAAAATAGTGTAAAACTCTGTGTGCAAATTCAGTAATAATAAGTTTACAATATATTAGAATAATACTTTGGTCGATTTTAAAACGACAAAGTTATAGGTATGAAGTTTCTTTTTATTTTAAATTTCATTGCAATTTAAAATATATATCGAGGCAGTGGTTTGAGATTGTAAAGTTTGTATGTAATTAGCTTTATCTTCCACATTAAAAAGTATTGCAGATATATTTGTAAAACGTTAAACGTACGACATTGTAATTTAAAGATATATCCAAAAACAAAAGTCAAAAATGCATGTCCGTACCGGCAAGACAAAATCTAAATATGTAAAATACCAACATGGAGTTATTCTGTGTTCGAGTTGATGATTATGTATTCGTGCAAAAATCAAAGCAAAAACAAAATACAAATTTAGAAAGATCACAAAGAAAGAAAGAAAATATTTTCTCCGAGTATGTTGAACTAACATGAATATATATTTTGCTCAGCTTACTTTTCACGTTTTGTGGTTTGTGATGGAAAGAATAAATAACCTTAGAACAAGAAAATACACAGCAAAGAATCGTTCCATTGTTATTCAGATAAAATAAGGTGTCCAGAATAAACAATGGTTTGCTATCATAAGGAATGACAACAAGAACTAGGATAAAAATCGAGGGATAAAGCGTAAATGTGTCTTCTCTTGCCTCTTATTTTTCATGATGCCTAAATCCTCTCATTTTGTGTTCTATATCGTTAGTTCTGCTTGGATTTCATGCCAATAATTTTTAGATGGAGTAAACAAAATAAAGTACGAATATTGTATTGAAAATAAATAAAGTGAAAAATTTAACTTGTTGCGATAATTTTTTGTAAGGAATTTATTGTTTAAGTCACATTTTAATTATCATATTTACAGGTACATGAAAAAATAATGCGAACACTTTCATTCTAACTCAGTGAAAGCAGTCCCTCTCTAAGCAGCAATGTTTTGGAATATTTTTTACATGACAACAATAGCAGTATTTGTTTTGTTTTTTTAAAAAAAGCTCTTCTAACTAGTGCCATTTTTCCCCACGTAGAATTCGGATAAATTAAAATGAAGATTGTAAGTTCATAACTTTTCTAACTTTGATGCCGGCCATTTTGAAATTATTTGATAGAATTATTGTATTTATATAGTAATATTCTTAGAATCATAATGATATTTAAATAGAAAAATGCTCCCACACTCATTTGCATGGCTAAAATAGACACCATTTCCAAAAGTTCCAAAAATATTCTTTCTAATTGTGTCAACAGTTTTGTCTTGTAAAACCATCCTTGCTGCAAACAAAGATGGACCGATTCCCTGTCCACAACGCTCTCCTGATTTAATGAGCTTGGACTTCTTTATTAGGGGTGCACTGAAAAGTGCCATGTACGCAACACCTGCGATTTCCAAAATAATCCAAATACATCAAAAGGAGGAAATACATGAAAGGATCCTGTGATTTCCAAATACATGAAAATGAAGCATCCTTATTCCTCCAACATTTTATCATACGAATTGCCGTTTATTTGTTCATCACATTAATAAACATGTTTTCCATTACAGCGAATGGAATTGATACCACGTGAACCGTAATTATACGATTGATATTTATTTCCATTTATAGCATGTACAGGAAATAAATCTCTGATACTTTATAGGTTTTCTTTTATTTCTTTTAGTCTATTTATTTCATTCCATTTCTCTTTACATATTTGCACTTTTTCGTACCGTATTTTACTAAGCATGCCTCCTAGACATGAAGATAGAGCCATGCAAATAGTAATTTGATTGTTGATATTGCTATTTCTAAGAAATACATGAAAATAAAGTACTGTCGTGATTCATCATACATTTTAGATTATAAATTGTAGTTTATTTGTGCATTACATTAATAACTATGCTTTCTGTTTTAGATATTAAGTTGATGCCACGTGGACCACAGTTTGTTTTTTCATATTACTCTTCCTAACGAGTACACTCAGAAGAAGTATCCTGTCACTTTATACATTTCAGCATATGAATAATAGTTTATTTGTTCATCACATTAATAAGCATTATAGCGATTGAATTGTTATCATGCGAAACACAATTTCATAATTGATATTTCTACTTCAAACAAGTACATGAAAAGAAAACACTATTTCTTTATATATTTCCCCTGATTTATTTTATTCTAGTTTTTTTTCTTTATATATATCGCTTATTTTTTAACGTATTTTATTAGGCATTCACTTAGCCATTAAAATGTTACCATACAAACAACTGTAGAAGTGCGGATATTACTATTTCTAATGAAAAGAAAGTACCCTGATTCTTCATGCATATGAATTATACAATAGTTTCTTTTATTAGATTAACAGAGGAACGCGTCATTTTGACGCATTTCGAATTTATAACGAAAATTACGAAACCCGCTTGCATTTTTATTTAATCTCTTGTAATGACTTTTATCCATTGATCGAGGAAAATATATATTGAAGTCAATTTTCTTCAAAAGCGTTTAAATATTGAAATTCACTTCGTGGTATACCTACCTATCTCTACGGATATGCTTCAATTTGACTCGATCGTAAGTTAGACAAAAGTTTGAGTAAACATGCAAACATCACATCAATAATAAGTAGGAATGTACCAACAATACTTCGATCCGTTATCCGATATCGTTATCTCAAATGAAATAAGCGATAAACAACTGTTGTCGATAATCAATAATAGAAAGAACAAACGCAGAATGTCAATTGATGACAGATTTTGAAGGTTTCAGCTGCCTATTTCGAGAATTGAAAAATAAAACACTAGAATATTTCATAAATATGTATCTCATATTTTCATTTTTTTTTTATAGTATAGAATGCCAACTGCTCAGGACACGCCAAAATAATTTAAAATAACGTAAATAACTACTAAATAAATTTTGCAAATATAAAGTGGTGAATTGTATAAGCCTACGAATTATTTAGAAATAGTGGTGGATAAAAATCTACTAAATTGAATTCATTAAATTAAGAGTCACAATTGATTAACTACCACTTTGAAATATATATTTGCTGTCCGTGGCATCTCTGTAAATGTTGTTATATGTATTCGTCCATGCGTCAAATTGACGCGTGTTTGTAGAGTTATGTATATAAGAAACGTTCGTAAACCTAGTGTTAATAAACCCGCTTGTTTTCAATTAAACTGCCGCCTCTTGAGCCACAGTTTGAATGTTCATATTTCTTTTTTCTTAGAGTACACGAAGAAAAAGTTCTCCGATTCTTTATACATAATAGCTTGTAAGTTAAATTGTACTTGTTCATCACATTAATAAACATTCATCTAATTACTGTAGCAATGATATGTGAATCACAATTCTATAGTCGATATTTCTGTTTCTAAGAGTATAACAAGTAAAAACCTTGATTTTTCATATATTTCAGCATAAGAATAGTACAGCTGACTAATAAACAACAACTTGATTGTTGTTATTTCTATTGCTTACAAGTTCATAAATACAAAAATCTGATTTTTCTGTTGTTTTAACCTATGGATAATAATTTATTTCTCGTTATATTAATAAATATGTCCTCTTTTGTATTGATAAAATTAACGTTACGTGTACAGCAATTTTGTTGCTCATATTCCTTGAGAGAACTTTGAGAGAGAAAACTTTGATTCTTTTCTAAACTCAATTTTTTTTTGAAAAAAAATGCTCTTTGAAGAATCTTTTACTGGAAATTGAAAAGAAATGACTCTCGATAAGTATATTTTCAAAAGTGATGGTTTTCTTTTCTTCAAAGTTGTTTTCACGTTACAATAGAATGTTTTCCAGTTTACAAAAATATATAGAGAGAAAATTAGATTCTTCTGAAAATGGATTGACTGACTAGTCTATTTTTAGTTAGGTATTATTTTTTTCATAAAATAAATTCTAGTTAACTATAGATAAAGAGCATTAAATCTAACTCATTTAAATCTCATATTTAGTTTTTAAAAAAAAGACCTTTGTTTCAAATTTTAGCTTAAAAAATTTTGAAAATATTTAGCATGTACACCGAAGATCCATTACATTATGACCACCCTGCTAAGTACATGTAGGACCACCTTTAGCCCTCAAAACTGCTAGCACCCGCCGTAGCATTGATTCCACAAGGTGCTGATAAGTAGTCTGAGGTATCTGGTAACAAGCGCTCACCAACTGGTCCTGCAATTCCCTCACATTGCGAGGGGGTAGCGTGGCAGCACGAATTCGGTTTTCCAAGTAGGACCACAAATTCTCTATTGGAATAAGGTCAGGTGAATTTGGGGGCCAAGACAGGACTTGAAAGTCACTGGAATGTTCCTCGAACCAATCCATGACGATTCGACCCTTATGACATGGTGCATTATCCTGTTGGTAAAGACCATCCCCCGCAGGAAAAACTGTTGCCATGAATGGGTGAACTATATTCAAGTAGCTTACAGATGTCAGGAATTGTTCTATGAGGATTATGGGTGCTCCAATGTGCCCCTTGAAAACATTGTTCCTGGGCGAGAAACCATAAAAACCTGGGCGAGCCCATTGTTATAGATGGATGGTGGTCATAATGTAATGGCTCTTCGGTGTATAAAAATCAAAAATCTTCATCAAATTAAGAAAAGATCAAACTTCGTGTTACAGACGAATTAAGGCAAAATAATGTTAACAGGGGCAAATTACGGTACCAAAATATAAATATTCTTGTTTTAGTTCTATAGGCAAGAACCATCCTCTTCAGTGTCGAAACTCGAAATGCCAAGAGAAACCACCGAGACAGACATGTTGAAGTAAAGAAAAAAGGTTGTTTAACCAATAGTGAAAAGAGAAGCAAGCTTAAATTAAAATATATTTCCTAAATTAAGGATGGAATAGAAAACTAGAAAGATCATTAACTAAATTAGTAGAATTTCTTAACATATAGAAGGATTTCAAAAAGTCCAAACTGTCAGATGAAGGTTGAATGATTTTAGCTGAAGAAAACTCAAACGTATAATTCGAACTCCAACTGTGTAGAGCTACAAAAGCTCGGTTTCTAATCTGATTTTGGACATATTTTACATGTTTAGTCGAATTTTAAGGATAGGTTTAGTTTGTAGAATGAATGCGCAAAATAAAAAAAAGTGACCACCCTGTATAAATTTTGATGCAATGATTGGATCTTCGTGTTCTAGAATTCAATCTTAAGGTTTGAGGAGGTAACCTTAAATATGCTAATTAATCCGTACAGACGAAATCAGACACAAAAACGTAGTTTCTCTGAATAAACATGAATTTTTTTCCAAAGGATTTGATCCCAAGTATGAATCCCTTAATATTAATTTTACTTTTTGCGTACTTTGTCATATCTCGAGAACTTGATGGTATGAAAGATCATGAGGGGGTACTGAAACCTAATGATTTCCTAAAAACAATTGTGAGAAACTTCTCACAGTTACATACATGTCATTACCAGTTGACGCTTTAGTGGATGAATAGAAGGCTGTTATGTTCTTCAATTGATTTCAATCAAAGCGACTTTTCTCGTACAACTTATTTTACAACTGTCGTTAAACAGGTGACCCAAACTTGAGTTTACGTCTACCAATGATCAACTCCGCAACTTTGTTATTTTGAACCTAATCCAGAAAACAAAGGAACTCCTGGATCAAGTATTCTATTTTATTTTATAACCGTCGTTGAACAGCCGACCCAATTTTATGGGTTGACGACTTCTAATGTTCATCCCCGTAGCCTTGTAATTTTGAACCCAATCCAGAAGACGAGGGAACTCCTGGATTGAGTATTGGGAAAAATTTGCCTTCGTTGAGGATTTTTTGATAGAGCTAACCCGCATTTGCGTTACATGGAGAGGAAGACCATGAGAACCTTTCACGGTTAGCCTGACGGTAAGGGACTCTAACCCATGATCCGTTTACCACTGAGGATATTTCACGTCACCACTGTGGTCGGTGCAAGTCGGATGCGGAGTTCGCATCAACTGGGATTCGAACCCGGTTCGCCTCGTTGGAAGGCGAACGCTCTATCCCCTGAGTCACACAGCTCTTCGTACAACTTATTGTAAAAGTTGGATGATTTTAGAGACTATATTTCACAGTAAAATTTACGAAACTATAAGCCGAAACAACTTGAACTCCCAGAATGCGCTCAGATGACATACATTAGAAATGTTTGGAAGGTACCAAATTCAAATATTTGAGCGTTTATGTTTCGTCAAAAATCACGTGATTTCGTAAGAAGTTAATGTCAAGGACTACTGAAATATTTTTTAGCGTAATAATTTTTAATCCAACAATTTTTACTTTAAAATCACTTAAAGTTCGAACTTTACATGCAATCAATAAGTGTGCAATTTAGAGATTGGTCTCTTTATTTAAGGCTTACTTTATTTCATCCATCAGTATATGATAAATGTAATTCGAAATCTGTAGCATGTATTTTCTTATCTCAATTTTTCTTTTAAGTTGTTTAGAATGTACTAGAGACACATACCTATTTATCTTCATTTAATCCTTTAAGAAATTCGTATAAAAACTATTACTTAAATGGAAAGTCGTTCAATTAATGGAGTTTTAAAATAAAATCTTGTTTGGGTATTTACGAAGCAATTTAGTTTATGTTTTTATGTGTTTTCCACTTGTATTTTTCATCAAAATCCAACAATTTTCTGGAATTTAGTACACTTTTACGTGTTTCGCTTCAATAGTTTACCTCCATCACTACCGATATGTACGGAAAAAACTAAATGAGAGGGACCTGAAACATTAAACATTTTTTTAATTTTCGATACAGAAAATAAATTATACACAAATCGAGGGTAAAAAGGTGGAAATTTTATACAGTAGTTTTTTTCCCATTATGATTGATTGTGTATTTAAAAGAATATTCCATATATTTTTTAATTTAAATTGATCACATTTAAATGGTTGTAAAATTTCAAAGAACTAAAAAAGCAGAAATTACAAGGAACAGTAAAATATTTAAATATTGCATTTTTGAAGAAAAATAAAAACGAGGACCTTAAATAGAAAATTAAAATAGTTTTATTGAAGTGAAAGAATAAATAGATGCTGTATAAATTAAATATTTAGTAAATTTATCTTTAAACAATGCATTTCTTACATAAAAATATATTTCATATTTATAAAAAAATTTTTATGTGAAAGGTAAGGGAAGGTTCACATTTTTCAGATTTCTTTATCCGAGTAATTCAAAAAAATATTTTGAAATATTCGGATAAAAAAAATCTGAAACAATGTTTACCTTTACCAACACCCTTATTAGTTTAGAATAATATTTTTTTTAGATTAAAAATGTTTGTCCGAAGCTCAATAAACCACAAAAAAAGTCGAAACAAATTAGTAAACTACTTACAACTCATATATTAATGCATAGTTAATAGGAAATAATAGGAAAAATATATAATTATAACTGCCTTAGTAAAAGGAAGTTATATGTTTTATCCAAATATGTAATATATCCACCAGTTAGATCAAACATGAATTTTTTTAAAGTTCATAACTTAGTTTGAATTGGGCTTATTATATTATTTTTTGGATTAGAAATTTATTAATTTAAGTCCAAGAAAACTGCTATAGTACTAGCCTCATTTCGTAATTAAACCTGAATTTTTAAATTATGTAGTTTAACTGTATTTAATTGAATACATTTAAATGCAATTAATGTTCTCATGCTAGAGAAATATTCTGTATTTTGAAGAAGATAATATTTTTATACTTAATGTGGTAGCAATATTTATACATTAATACTTTATTTTTGTTGCAACAAATTTAAATTAATTTTATTTTTTCTACCAAAACAACATAAATAATTTATACATTTAAATAATTTTAATGCACTTATAGCTGGCCTGCATTTTATTTTATTAAAAGTCATACGTATTGGCTAATTGTGAATTGAGGAATGAAAACATTTTCTTTTTTTTTTGGGGGGGGGAGGAATGTTTCAATAACCAAGCTAAATAAATTGGAGAACAATAGTAGTACTAGTTCAAACATTTGTCTCAAGATTGCACTGGTTGAATATGCCATGCGCATTCCAAATATGTGTCATCAGCGTCCTATGTGTCACCAGCACTCAGTGATAAGATGTCCGACATTTTCGTCACGTATGATAAAAATAACGCGCTAAAAATAACAATAATTAATTAATTTCATTCATGATATTATTAATATCATGAATGTATTTAAAAACTAAACATAAAGAAGTTATGTTAATATGTTAGGTGTTGTTGGCTACGAACCCGAAAGAGGGAAATGGTGTCGTTGCAAGTGGCAGATTCGAGTGCTTTTCGTTTTAAGGATCTCCTGAGAGATTTTCCTTTTTGGACTTAAGTCGTTTTCTATTTCTAGTCCTTAACTGAATAACTGCTTGCAATTTACATTTTATTAACGAGGAAAGACTTTTTTGAAGAGCGTAAAATTGGTTGCATACATGCCAACGAGAAAGTCACTGCTCCCCTTTTTTTGCACAAAGTGGTAGAGAAAACTAATTCAGACCACTGGCTAACTCTTTCTGAAATATCAAATTTCGAATTCAAATTTTAGTCACGCAGATATTAGCTAATTCAACGTTAGAGTGATCAGTCTGTAAGGGATTACCAAATATTTAATACGCTTTTTGCAGAATATTGAATAGAGTGGTATCCAATTGCAAAATAAAGCTTTCAGTGTTTATGGTAGTTCTTCCAATATTTTAAAAGCCTCAGAACGAGAAAGCTGAAACAAAGTTTCGTTTCACATGAACGTTTGGATCTATAACTTACAGTAATGTGAACATGTAACTTTAAATCAAATTCACAAAATTAAACATCATGCATTAAAACATAAACCTAGCTACCACTGGAAGAAATTTTCTCAAAAAAGTCAAGGCAGTTCAGTTGAACTGAATACTCCTTTACTTCATTTGCATTCCACCAGCTAATCGAAACCACCTAATGGGAAAAGGCCTCAGGCAACGCTTCCTACAGAAGCCTTCACATGGTTTTTTATAGGTAGTCCGATCAGACCACTATGAAGGTAAACTAGTTTACGAAAGACCCCTTTAGTAGCAAATCTATTAAAAATAAGAAACTGGTAGCAAATATATGTCTAAAAATTTGTTTAATTTATGAATATGATTGGTTTGTCGTATTTATTTGACTACAGATTCAATTCTCAAATATATATGATAAATTTCTCTCAACCACTTTTAAAATAGAACGTGGGTTTATGCGCACAACCGGATCAGTTCTCTTTTTAAATAGTTAGCGCTGATTACTTATAAAAAACCATGAGTAGGCCTCAGGTGCCCACATTTTTTTTCCAGATCAGTTAAACTGTCAGTTAAACGCCTCCTATATGAGAAAGCCTCCACACGGTTTTTGATAAGTAATCTGTGCAGACTGCTTAAAAAGAGAATCACTTGTGCGCAAGAACCCAAATTCTTAATTAATAGTGATTGGGAGAAGTTTATCATATATATTTGAGAATTGAATTTATAGTGGTTGACAAGTAAATAAGACAAACCATTTATATTCATGAATTAAACAAATTTTTAGACATATATTTGCTACCACTTTCCAATTTTTAATAGGTTTTGTATAACATGGGTCTTTCGTTAAATGCTTAACCGTCATAATGGTCTGATCGGACTACCTATAAAAAACCGTGTGGAGGCTTTTAGTTATAGGAGGCGTTGACTGAACATACCTACAAACTTTCAATCCCTTCCATTAGAATTTTTCCCTGTGGTATTAAAATGGAATTAAAACTTTTAATTTTAAGCAAACAAATACGTTTGCATTTGAAAAAACTTAAGTTGATAACCATGATAGTACCGCATATTAATATATGTGCTTAATTTTTGAAAGAATAGTGGTGATCAAAATCATTTAAAAATTAAGTTTATAAAAGAAAAATAGTATACCACTTTACACCTTATTTTGTATTTACACCTTATTTGTATATTTACACCTTATTTACGTCTTATTGACTACCACTTTAAATATGAAAATAAAATCTTCCGGAAGAGTTGGCAGTTATGCTGAAGCCACTTTGGGCTTTTTACCCATTTAACTTGATCGTGATGATTCGATGAGGTGGTGGAAATGCAAGTGGAGTAAAAAGGGTGTTCTTGATGACAGATGAGTGCTAAATTAAAGCTATGTGGTTATATATTAAGGTGACGATAAAATGACAATCCCGGTATAAGTGTAGTGACATACTTCAGCTCTCTGTTGCTAAAAAATAGTGGTTAGAACAATGCTCAAACCACAGAGCACTGCCACTAAGCGACATTAACTGATTCTTCGGATTGTTGAGATAGTTAATGGGGGAATGAGTAAAGTGCGAGTAAAATTGGGGGTTGATAAGCACCAAGTAGTAAAGTTATGAATGGAAAGCCAGTCGGTAGAACATATGATGAAATCGATAGTAAATTAAACTAGATTAGAATATAATAATATTTACAGGGATTAGAATATTATTAAGAATATAATGATATTTACAGGGGTCAGAATAATATTAACATTTAGGCTGAAGTAATAAAATAGAAAATAATAGATAAATTGTAAGCAGCTTCTTACATATTTACACGAGATTGAAAAGTCCGCTATTCACACTCTATTAACTATTTCACACTCCGCTGAAATGAATGCAATCGATCTCGAGCTAATATAAGTGCGGTCGATCTCAAGACGGTCAGACAAATAATTAAGAAGTTCTAATTGTTCCTATTTATGCATTTGATATTGTCATATAAGCAAATGATGCATAGTTTTGCTTCTTTGTATTTTCTTTACATCGAATTGAAAGAGAGTGTTCATTAGTCAATAGAATAAATAATAGGGGAGAGTGGGGTCAATTGTAACAGAGTACGATTGTAACAGAGCAAAAATTTCAAGTGTCGGGTTCTAGATTCGGTTCCTAGGTGGCGCGCAAGGTGTATTTAATAAATCTACAAGTACACCCTTGCTGGCAACCATTTTTATGTACTTTTGAAAGAGTTACACCACAAAAGATATTTTCACGCTACGTAAATACGTTTTTTGGTATTAGAATATTATAATGCAACAAAGTAATTTTGTTTAAACAAATAAAAATTATTAACCGAATATGTAAGTGGACACCTTAATTAACATTTCAAAAAAAATATTAGTTTTATCAATTAACTAGCATTGTTTTTAACAAATAAAGCTGAAATGGCGTCTTGGGGACGATTGTAACAATAAGTAAAGGGACGATTGTAGCAGCTGAAAATAAAAATCTTATGTTTACAAACCATTGCTTAACTCTTTAAGAACCACTAATAGTTTCCTATATCATTTATATTATGTTGCATGTGCATTATTTTATTTGTCACCTTTCACAGTATAAATTAAAATTTTTAACCCCTTAAAGTTAAAAGTTTAACACTTTAGGTCTCTTGCTCATTATTATTTTTACACCTAAAATATCACTACTATTTTGATCAATACAAAATATATCACAACTATGATAATATGTAGAATTAACTATGTTTTAGTTGAATTTATGAACTGTTACAATTGACCCCGTAAGTAAAATTGTAACAAGTCACGACTGTCAAAAATTGTTAATAACTAATATAATAACATTCAAAATAAGGTATTTATTTTTTTCTAGTAGAGGATAGTCTACTTTACTCGTCTGTCAATTAATACTAATAATATATTGGATTTTTTGTTAGTTAAAAATAGTTAAGTAAAAAATGTTACAATTGACCCCACTCTCCCCTACAACAGTTGCAAGTGTTTTTTGCGTAAAAAGTACTACTTTTGACATGACTTAGTACACTTTTTACTTTGCTATCTAGGAGTTATCTGATCATGCATATACATTTTCTGATGAAATTTTTTATACTGAATAAAATAAGATAAAATTCGAATTGTTAGGATTAAAACTTTTGTACTAATATGGGATTTCTTTACAATATGAGCCATTAAAAAACAGTACTTTTCATACATAAGAAACCGTTTTAACTTATGAAACATTAGCTCTTTTCATTTGTGTTTAGTCTCTTTCAGTTGAACGAAAAAATACTTAAGAAACGATACCTCAGTTGTCTGTATAGGTGTACGGGACATATAAATAAAAGCAAGCACAAAAATGTACTAATATTTGAGGAAAAAAACGATTATAACGTCTAAACTATTATTCCTTGGTTGCATTAAGTTTAGTGCAAAAATATCATCGGAAATAATATATTTCACATCGTCATATTGACTTAGCAGCTGAAAAAGAGTGCACATAAAAGTGCAAAAAAGTGCACATACTTGCCAAAAAAGTGTATTTTATACATTAAAGCCTTCGTAACATTTGAATTGTTCTTTTTGTAGACTCGTGCAGAGTTTCATCCAACTCAGTGTGCAAAATAATACAAAAAATGACTCACTTGCTTAGATAGCTATATCAGATGAGTAAATAAAATACAAGTACAATTTATAAAACGTTGGAACGAAAACTTCCTTGCCATATTTTATTTACAACTGCCTAATTATAAACATAAATCAGACAGTCCCACTAAACACTTATGTGGAGTAACACTATAAAAAGTAATGTTACGATTAAAGTGAGAACAAAAACAATTCTGTTACATTACGTTTACCCTTATTGATGTTATTTTCTCTGATTCATAAATACCCTTAAAATGTCACTTACATGTTTAGTCCACTAAATACTTAATTTTTAATGACATAACAAAGCGTTCTATGATAAAATCTCAGGTATTAATTTCTCCAAAGGAAAAAGTCTAATCATACTTTACAAAATAGCAGGTTAATATTTCTTTTATGAATATGTAGTTTATAAAATTTATTTTTCGCTATAAAATTTATAATGATATCATTAAAATTTCTTATCACCATCTTGAAACTCGAATTTTGTGTAATAAACTGTCTTTAAATAGTATTTTTCATGTCATACATTCAAATATTCTCTATAAAATATATTTACTTAAACTAACATCTCATGTTTTTACTGGGAATTTTTTATTCGAGATTTCACTATTTTATCCAATTTGAGGGCGAGAAAAATATTCTTTAACCATCAGTTACTTAATTAACACCGGAGATTTCTTTTTACTGTAAGTCTAGACGCAAAAATTGAAGAAAATTTTCTTTTTCTAAAAACATATAAATTGGTATAAATGTGTAAACTAATAAAGAAAGGACGATATTAATAAGAAGATCAATTTTCTGGTATCCACTATATTATCCACATGTTGCAGCCTTGCATCTAATTTTAAACAAATGAAGGTACCGTTAAGTTTTAATATATTTCTCTTAATGACTAGTTTTTAGGAAATATGGTTAAATTAGTATCTCGTTAATTAGTGATCTATTATAGGTTTGAAATTATATGCTTTCCTTAATTTTTTTATTTGCTTGTGATGAAGTATATTTAAAACATAAAATTTTTTATAATGCGATTATTAACAGTTATACTACACAATTATATGGAAAATGCAGATCCACGTAATTTATTTCAATATAGGATTGTACTTTTAGATTTAGTTACTTACACAAAACTATGATAGAGAAATATTTTAATTTTCCAAATACTTAATCCAATATTGCACATAAAATAATTTTCTCCTATACGTTAACAAAAAACGTAGTTATTGCTTAGGGTGTTTCGCCTACATTTCGTTTTAGTGTGCAAAAACTGTAAAAGTTATGAGTTCAAATTTATAAAAATGTGATAAAAATTAAAGGATTACGATGAATTAAAAAATATAAAATTCTGTGATATGATCAAGAATAATTAATTAACTGTTAAATTTGTTCTAAAAAATACCACACAGACCACTCTTCAGTCCGCAGTAACACAACTGCAGATTTCGAATTGGACCTACTGTAAGAGCAATTTTTATTTGGTAACTAAATGCCATTTTTTTTAAAATTCTAATTTGTTTGTAAGAAATTGCAGTTTAAAGTTCTTTTTCTTGTGATTTTATAATTCTAGTGAGTGATTTCGTGAAACGGATGCTTAATTTGGTACTTATAAGAACCTCAATCCGTTAATTTCCTCGGAAAGTTCGATTTACTCTCATCTACTTGTCCGTCTTGCTTTTAGCACTGCTTCAAAAGTAAGGAAGATACAACTTTTGGAATGAATGCTTCGACTTCTTGTATTCAATTCAAGAATGTCTACTGCTTTTTTTGGAATGTCTAGGACTCTAGAGAGAAGCCTAGGATCCCAGGATTCCTAGGACCTTTGAAGAGAGAAGAGGCAGTATTGGTTCTGTTAATTGTTTACGCAAATCAACACTCGGAGTTCTAATCCGTAGCAGTTCTATTGGTAATAAAAAAGAAACATACCCCCAAATAATTTTCCTAATGCTTTTAATTGAAAATTTGAGTTTTGGTAGTCACTGGTATTTTTTAATAAAACGCAACAAATATACGTATACGTCAAACGGACAACAATTCTCATTTAACTCTACGTGTATAACTTTAATTCGTTAAGTATTTTTGAAGTTATACACGTTCAAAAATACTTAACTAATTAAAATTTTGACCCTTAAACTCTATTAAGTATGAACTCAAAATTGTAAAGATATTATTAAAATTTGGTGCGAATACGAAATGAAATGTTTTAATTCCTTTGAAATTATTACTTATTTTTTCTGGTACAAAAGTTATTTTTCTAAAACCTATGTTAGATGATTTGAGGGTGTTGAAGAAGATAAAAACTATGAAGTGGCTCAGAATCTTAAGCCCATAACCATGAAAACTGGAGGGCTGTTATGAGGCAGGCTCAAGTCCTCTTAGGACTAATTGAGCAGATGAGTAGAAGTTTACTTCATTTTATTTTTGTATACTTTGTACAGTTAATTTAATTATGGTTTAGTGAATGAGCCGAATAAAAAAAATGCACAAAGCAAATATTTAATCGACACACTTCTGAAAATAAGTGGGGAAAAGTGCGAGAACATCATTTAATCTATTTTTTTTCTTCTTTTGAATCGAAAATAAATTTTAACCACCTTTAATATTGCAAAAATTATATTTAATAGGTTTGAAACACTATATTATTTGAAACAATGCATACATTAACGAACTAATAAGTTTGAAACAATATATTATCACTAATCATCCAGAGACGAGACAGATTCTAATTGTTTTAGTTTTCTAGTAAAGTAATATATTTCTGAAAGATCATGGTGGGGAAAGTTGAGGAAACATATTCAATTAAATATTTTATTCTTATTAACTGAAAAAAAATATTTGGATTACCTTTAATTCTTGCGTAAATTGCATTCAACGCAAATTAATTAATTTGAAACAAAGTGTAATAAGTCAATCATACAGCCGGGAAACAATTTTTAAGCGTTTTAACTTTCTAATCAAGTAACATGTTTTTGAAAGCACATGATCGATTTAAACACACATGGGAAAATAACATAATTTTTTTGTTAATTGAAATGAATTTTAGATAACCTTTAATTATTGTTTAAATTGCATTTAACGTAAGCTAATAAATATGAAACAGTGTAATCCGCCCCACCCATACAGAGAGAAATCAAATTTGAATAGTTTTAGCTTTATAATCAAATAATATATGACAGACTATTTATGGTGGAAAATGGGAGAAAAAGAATTTAATTAAAAACTTTATTTTTGTTAATTGAAAAGATTTTCTTGTTACCTATTATTCTGGAATGAATTGCATTTAACGTAAGCTAATAAGTATGAAACACTATAATCTGCACCACCCATGCAGAGAGAAAACAAATTTTAATAATTATAGCTTTATAATCAAGTAATATGTGATTGAAAACTTATAATGGAAGGTTAGAGAAAAATGTTTAATCTAAAATTTGAAACTTGTTAATTTAGAAAGAAGTCTAATTCTCTTTTATTTGTTGTGTAACCACCACCTTCAATTTCTGCATGCATTATTTTTCACGTAAACTAATAAATTTGAAACAATACAGTCTGTGCCACTCAACTAAAGCGGGAACAGATTCTAACCATTTTAGCTTTCTAATCAAGTATTATCTGGATACCTCTGTTATATACGTCTTTTCTAAAACACGTGTTCTATCCAAAGCAGTAATTTATTATGTAAATTACGTGTGGGAAGTAATAGTTAAGCCAACAATTGTATGTATTCTACTGCTTTCAGGGAAGTAAATTTGGTCAAGACAGCTCTGATAGTTAAAAATACTTATTATGTTACTCTTAATCATATATCCTAATTTTTGTACTTCTATATTGTGTGAGGGTAAATATGTTATGGTGTAATTAAATATATCTGTTGAATTCAATTTAACATTTTAATAAAAAAATATTATTTTCATTGAAAACTAGCAGCAAAATTGCCGGAAAATACATTTTTTGTTACATCATCCATATGGTGAAAATTAATAACAAACTCAATAAAGACCATTGAGCGGATTTTATTTTTTATTTTTTGTGCTAAAAATATAATTTTATTGAGTAGGCTCAGTGTACTAAATGCATACAATGCAAATATTCAAAATTAAATTAAATTGATTAAATGGAAAATTGAATTAAATTGATTGGATGGAAAATTGAATCGAATTGAATTGAAAGTAACGGAATGGATTTAAATTAAATTAAATTAAATTAATCAACTTTCAACATTCTAAATTTTATAGGGACTTAAACTGAATGCAATCTGGTAATTGGCTTCCTGTTTTGACGATTTTTTAACCTGTAAAGATAGTAGTTTTCAAATTACTGTGTATAGCGCGAACTAATTTTTGTTTCTCTTTCACCACATAGTTTCTCTTGTCAGCCACCCCTCAGAAAATTACCGCATTAAACACCGTATTCTTCCGATTTCTCAACATTCTTCATTGAAACTTGTGAAGAACAGATATTATGGAAACTTATGAAATGTTACCGGAACTTGTGAAAAAACCAATAACACAATAGCAATTTTTCTGCAATATTTTGTATTTTAATATTAAATGCTGTCAAAGCATGTAAAAAATTGTTTTTCAAAAAAGATATATGCTGGACTACCATAAAATTCTAAAAACAAATCAATTACTACTTGATGAAATTCTTAGTATTATGTTTACAAAACATAGTCTATCTACAAAATATCAAGAAGCTTTTTCATGACAAATATATGTGAAAATACCTGGTCATTTTTTTTTCAATTTTAAAATGAAATTTAAATTAAGTTTCTAGTTTCAGGCATGGTTATACTACTATTCAAGATGGTATTCAAGTATTATTCCGTTAACCATTTTCACCAACACCATGGCAAGGTCATTTTTATATCGCTGAATTTTTTTTGCATTGCAATTGATTATCAAGGAATAGAAAAATACAAATATAACTTACTGCATGCGAAAAAATGAGAAGATATTTATATTATGTCCACTTTGAAATTAACTTTGTTGATGAAAATAGTTGACGGGATAACGCGTAAGTGTCCTCATTACTTTCAATAAAGATTTTGTTATACGTTTGAGTGCTTGAAATATTATACGAAATAACCAATGACACACAATGTATTGTATTAATTTGCTTAACATTACAATTACATAAAAGATACGTAAGAAAGATGCAATATATTTGATTCGGTAACCAAACATACTCACTTGAATTAATATATTTACTGTGTATTTTTCAACCATAATCTAATCGATACTAACGAGCAATGTAATTACTTTAGATTTCCACTTCCCTTAGGCTAAAGGATTTGCAACATTAACAACGAATTCAAATATTTCTTTCAAGGATTTTAACTCATTAACAAAACAGTTTTATATAAAGCATTGGAAGCAATGCCTTTATCTCGAAAATAGACCGTGTTAAATGATATTTTACTTTATGATTTAATATGCTCCAAGGTGAAATTAAAACGAATTTTCTTCATAGCCTTAAATATTTTCAGAAACTTATTAGAAGTTACAGAAAATATTCTTCATTTTTATATTATAAAAGTAAGTGGTTTGCTTTCCAACTCTTTACCGCTAGCCTACCAGTACAGCTGTCATGTATTTATTTACAATAAAAAGATTGATGTTTTACTGTTCAATACGTTCAAAGGTAAAATTAAAATGAAGCATATTAATAGCGTTTATATTTTCAGAAACGCTTTGAAAATTACACAAACTTTCTACGTTGAAATTGTTCTTCAATTTTATAAGTAAGAAGTTTCGCTTTCCAGGCGTTGCCTACAATTTTTTTTCTTGGTGATAAACTGATTAATAAACTAAAATTTAAAAAAAAATATTAACAGACTTTTGGTTATTAAAAATCCAATAACTTCAAATTTATAAAATTTATTTGCATTCCAGCAATCCACTAAGAATGCGAA